>NC_058134.1:305811047-305858162 GCF_016433145.1 Gracilinanus agilis
GCCCCCAGGCCAGATAGCGACGAGGTCCGGGGCCCGGATTGGCTGCGGTGCGGAGCCACGCCCACGGGCCGAAGACGCAGCGCGGGGCGGGCCCCGGGACAGCGCAGTGCGCCCGGGCGGCCTAGGCGAATGGCCGTGTCCACTTCTCGCTCCGCTGCCCTGCGCCGCCCAAGCTACCTGCTGCTGCCGCTGCTGTTATCACCCCCGGGGACTGCTAGGCCCGGCCTGCGCCCGCAGTCCTCGGGACCACCTGCCATGCAGCCACAGCCGCCCGCCGCCCCCCGCTGGCTCTCGGGTCTGCGCTTCGACAACCGCGCCCTGCGCGCCCTGCCTGTGGAGGAGCCGCCGCCTGGCGGGGACTCGGCCCCGAGGCCCGTGCCGGGCGCCTGCTTCAGCCGTGTGCGGCCCTCTCCACTGCGCCAGCCGCGTCTTGTGGCGTTCTCGGCCCCAGCGCTGGCCCTGCTTGGCCTCGACCCACCTCCGCCACTGGAAGCCGGACCCGAGAGCGGGAGCGACCAGGAGGAGCCGGATCAGCCGGAGGAAGCCGGGGAGGCGCCTTCCTGTCACCGCCGCCGTCGGGTATCTCCTGCGGAGGCCGAGCTAGAGCTCTACTTCAGTGGCAACGCGCTGCTGCCCGGATCCGAGCCCGCCGCACACTGCTACTGCGGCCACCAGTTCGGCAGCTTCGCAGGGCAGCTGGGCGACGGCGCCGCTGTATACCTGGGCGAGGTGCTGGGTGCCGCCGGGCAGCGCTGGGAGCTGCAGCTTAAGGGATCCGGTCTCACGCCCTTCTCCCGGTGAGCCCGCCCCCAACCCGCCCAGGGGCTGCGGCCCCACCCCTGCCTGCTGCCCCCCAAAGGCCTCGATTTTTCATCCTCTTCTTAGTGCCCCATCTCTCCCCCTCCCTCCCAGTAGTTCCCACTCCCGCAACCCTGCTGTGCCCAAGGCCTTGACCTCTGCTTTCTCCCCTTCAGCCCCAGGGGTCCAGGTTTGTCTTCTGGTTTTCCATTAGTGGGTGCAGAGTAGGGAGATTAGGAGCAACTGAGATAGTCAGCACTTTAGAGCAGCCCCAGGGCAGGAGCCCGCTTCTCCTCTGCCACCTCTAATCCAAGGGGCCCTCCTTGCCCCACTCTGCCCGTGGAGCTCTGCAGAGCTTTCCTGGGGAATGGGGGGGTCTCGTATGAGGCCCTCTTCTAGGCCTTGTGTTGCATAGACCTCCCCCTGGTACCCGAGGTTTGTCCTTCACAGAACTAGTAGTGAGGGGATATGTCCTGAGAGCACTGAGCTCCAAGAGCTCCGAGGAGCCTCAGAGGCCCTCTAGGGGAGGAACCTGATGTCCAGAAGGGCAGTGAACTCAAGGCCATTCAGCTATTTTGTTTTGACACAACATTCCTTGCCAACATCTGAACCCCCACAGAATGATCTTCTGGCTCAGGCAGAGGGTTGGGTGGGCCATTTGGAGGAGGGCACTGACTGTTGGGGGGGGGGGGCACATTTTTACCCCCAGGATGAAGGTTTGCATGACCGATGTTTTGGTTTTGGCCTTCTCCCAAATCCAATCTGTGCACGTTCTTCTCACCTCCTCCTGTCTGTCCTTCAAGAGTTCAGTTACACTCAAACAACCATACTAGGCTGCTGCTCGCCCAGCAGGCAGATTCTAACACTAGCTTTCTGCTGGCAAGGCATTGGAGAACCTCAAATCCCCAACTGCTTTAGAGCACGACACCTGGAGTTGAGAGATTCCAGCCCTAGGTCTGCCACTTTGAAGGGAGCTATGTGGCCTGGGCCTCAGTTTCCTTTTCTGTAAGATATGTCCTGCTTTGGGGGAAGTGCTTTCTAAATCATGACAGACACGGGAAACCATTGTAGTGGCGTTGTCTTTTCTGATTAAAGGTCCACTTGGTCTCATAAATAAGTTTTCCAGCAGGGATCCTTGGCCTTCCATCCATTTGACATTTTACCAATGAAACTTGTGACTCCTTCCAGACACCCTCCTTAGAGGCCCCTTCATAGGACGGAAGCGGCCCTGGGTTTTGAAAGCTCTGGCTGCTCCTACTGACTCCCAAATAGGCTGTGAGCACCCAGACCATAGGAACGGAGGGCTGGTTTCCAAACCTGGCTATAATTGGGTTAACTGCTGTGTTGGGCTGGGGGTGGGAGCTCTCCTCTAAAAGACTGTTCCCTAGCCCGTAAAAGAGATATATGGGGGGAGAGAACAAGCTGGGGGTCCTCACGGTGCTGCTGTTTGTTCCCTGGCCAGATGTGGGGTTGGATAATGGACCCTGATGGCGGCCCCAGTTCTGCCAAAGCCCAAGAGCTCACTTAGGTTTTCTGGAAGATTGCCTGCCAGCGGGTGGCTGTTATAGGATTAGTTTAAGCAGCTGCTGCCAGATTCTTGTTTAAGACGTTGAAATCTCACCTAGTTAAAGTAAGTCCTTTTGTCTCAGGTGCAGATAAACCAAGGGCCAAGAGTTTATTTTTACCTTCGCCTGCCAAGTATCAGGACCGGCTTACGTTACCCTTTTCACCCTTTTCACTTCTACTCTAACCAATGAGGCATCTCTGTGTAGATGTCACGGGGGTGACTTCCACATTTATTCTCCCTCTGTGGTCTCAGCATGACTGGGCAGTTTTGAGCCGCTCCAAAATCATTGAGGAGGAGGAGGAGGAGAAAAGCTGAAGCAAAGGATAAATAAGTAGTGGGCCTAGTTATCTCTCACAGGCAGTGCCATTCACTATAGTGGGCGGGCAGCCATGAAACTTCAGCCGCTTGGCCTCCCTCCTCTGGCATCATCCCAAAGTGATTTCTCAGATAACTGAGGCTCAAGCATTAAGGTACCTGGACTTTGTAGCTGAGCCATATGTCCGAGTCCCCTCTCCCCACCGAGCACCTTGCCTTCAGGCCTTGTAACAACATTTTTGCTGGATGTTTTTGAAAAGATGCCACCCCACCCCTGGTTTTCTATGGAGGAAGTCCGTCCATCCACCGCAGACCACACAGCAGCTCTGTTGCTGTTTGAACCAGGCAGGGGTGCCCCAGGTGTCTGGCTTTGCATGATGGGCATTTTAAATTATAAATACTGGCCGTGGCTGTCGGACTCTAGCCTGGACCCCAGCTCAGAGGCTTGCTCTCTGTTGAGCGGAGGTGGCCGAGAACCTGCCATGAGATGGGTCCTTTCCGCTGTCAGAAAGGGCATCTGGGATCAACCATCCCTTTGGTTTCAGGCAAGCTGATGGCCGTAAAGTTCTGCGTTCCAGCATAAGGGAATTCCTGTGCAGCGAGGCCATGTTCCACCTGGGCATCCCCACCACCCGGGCAGGCTCGTGCGTGACCTCGGAGTCCAAAGTGATCCGGGACATTTACTACGACGGCAATCCCAAATATGAAAACTGTGCCGTGGTGCTGCGGATAGCCTCGACGTTCCTAAGGTAAAGGGGAGGCCCGGGCTGGGGTCTGGCAGAGAGGGAGGCTCCCCACAAGGACTTGTGCCCACCCTCCCAAGACAAGAGGGGGCTCGGGCTAGGAAGGGGTTGGGGAGCTCCAGTGTGGCCCTGAGGGATGCAGCTGGTTAGGACCAGTCACCGTTAAAGGCCTTTGGCTTTGCTGCCGAGGGTGCCCCGGGCCCAGGACGCCTACTTCACTGAGCCTCTGAGGACGCCTAATGGAGTGGGCAGGGATGCTCTGCAAGCTTGGCTGGTAAAGAATTTAACACCCAGCCTTAGGGCTTGAAAAGCGTAATGAGGTCGGTTGATATTGGACCTTGCCTTATCGCCGGCTGCAGAGCGGGTGCCCATCAGACAGCCGGCCAGCACGAGCCTGGCAGCCTCCGACGGCGAGGAGGCATTACTAATTAAGGAGCCGCTAAGGGCCTGCTCTGCCCAGCATGGCCACCCGGCTTTCTTGGCACAGACGCTGAAGGGGGTAACCAGGGAGGGCTCCCGTGCCCCAAGGGGGCTTCCTCGGGCAGCCTGCTGTCAGAGGTGCCTCGTGCCCCGGATAAAACAAAGGAGGCCGATTCTGCGCAGCGTCCCAGCTCCGTCCTGGCCGAGGAAGCCGCCGGGAGCGTCTGCCCTCCTGACAGGCTGCTCTCTCCTCCCAGGTTCGGCTCCTTTGAGATTTTTAAGCCTCCTGATGAACACACTGGGCGGAAGGGCCCTAGCGTGGGTCGGAATGACATCCGGATACAAATGCTCGACTACGTGATTGGCAGCTTCTACCCAGAGATCCAGGCGGCCTACGCAGAAAACAGCGTGCAGAGGAATTTAGCCTTTTTCCGAGAGGTAGGCAGGCTGGGGAGGGGGGCTCCGGGGGTCCTCGGGGTGAAGGACAAACCCTTTCCCCAGGTTTCTGTGAGTCTTATCGTCTGGGCCATCCGACCCTGGGGACCCACTGCAGGCCTCTGGCACAACCTCGGGCTGCTCGCGGGTCCTTCCCACTGGCCTCCCCGGGGAGCCGCCGGAGCCCGAGGGTGGGGGGCAGCGTTCTGTGGGACCCACCAGCACAGACCACGGACAGACAGACAGAAGCCGGAGCCGGTTTTGTTTCCCCAGCCAGAGGCCGAAAGCCTGCAGCAGCCCTTTATTAGGCACCGCCCGGGCAGCCTGGCCATCAGTAAATACAGCCGAGCCGCCGGACGTGGGGCAGCTCGAGGGAGGGTTCTCCAAGGTCAGCTTTGGGGAAAGCCGCCCTCCAGGTGCCGTTCTGGGGAGTTTGTGTCCGAGTGACCGTTTCCGATGACCCTCTGACTGGGCACAGCCCCAGGCCTGCCGCCACCCTCAGGGGCCCGGGCAGGCCCTGACTCTCTCCCCGCGCTCGGCAGATCACCCGGCGCACGGCGAGGCTGGTGGCCGACTGGCAGTGTGTGGGCTTCTGCCACGGCGTGCTGAACACGGACAACATGAGCATCGTGGGGCTCACCATCGACTACGGGCCCTTTGGCTTCATGGACAGGTGAGGCCCCCCCCCATGGCCGTCTGGGGGTGCGGGGGCCCGGGGGCCCCAATGACGGGGCGCCTCGCTGTGACTCCCCGCCAGGTACGACCCCGATCACGTGTGCAACAGCTCGGACACGACGGGCCGCTACGCCTACAACAAGCAGCCCGAGGTGTGCAAGTGGAACCTGCAGAAGCTGGCCGAGGCGCTGGTGCCCGAGCTGCCCTCGGAGCTCAGCGGGCCGGTCCTGGAGGAGTACGACGCCGAGTTCGAGAAGCGCTATTTGCACAAGATGAGGCAGAAGCTGGGCCTGGTCCAGCTGCAGCTCGACGAGGACCAGGAGCTGGTGGCGGCCCTTCTGGAGACGATGCGCCTCACGGGTCAGCGGCCAGCGGGCTCCGGGGGCCGGGGAGGGGGCTGCGGCCTCGACGGCCCGGCCCACCGCCCCCGTCTTGGTTTCTAGGGGCCGATTTCACCAACACCTTCTACCTCCTGAGCGCGTTCTCGGTGGCCCTGGAGCCCGCCCGCGAGGCCCACTTCATGGAGCAGCTGGCCCAGCAGTGCGCCTCCCTGGAGGAGCTGAAGCTGGCCTTCAGGCCACAGATGGATCCCAGGTAACTGCCGAGACCCGAGTTCAGATCCAGCCTCAGGCGCACCCTGGCTGGGGCGCTTCCCTCTGCCTGCCTCCGTTTACTCATCCGTAAAATGGGGGTTACGGAGCCTCCCTCCCAGGGTGGCTGTGAAGATCCAGTGAGACCCCATCTGTACACAGCGGGCTCTACCGATGCTGCAGCGGCACCCCAACTGTGAGCTTGGGGCACCCCGGAAGAGGACCTATCTTCTGCCGTCTTCTCTAGCGCTTGGCCCGTTTCACACATGAGAAAGCTGAAGCAGGTGGAGAGGTTAGGCGAGTGGCCTGGCCAGGACTGATTTGAACTCGGGCCTTTGTGGCTCTGAGGTCTGGGCCCCGCAGTGCAATCAGGGGATCTGAGTTCAAATGCTGCAGGTTCCCAGGAGAGAGGTCCATCCACGGGGCGTCTGCCGGCAGGATGAGCGGCTTGGGGGGTGGGGGGGGAGCGTGCTGGCAAGAGAACCTCCCTTCTGGGGCTTGTGCCCCCTTTTCTGGCCCTGAAGTGGGGAGCCACAGACCCAGTGACAGCTTCCAGAGTGATGAGGGGAGGAAGAAGTGCTCAAGGAAGGCTTCCTGGAGGCAGGAAATGCCTCAGAAAGGACAAATGGGGGAGCAGAGAATGGGAGGCAGGGAAGGTGGAGCTGGGGGGACCTCAGACAGGGCAGGGTCAGTGAAGGGGGGGAGGCACCCGGCTTTCATCTTCTCTCTAAAAGCCCGAGGCTCTGGGCCTTGGCTGGGGTCCGACGGGAAGGCCCAGGCAGCCCGTTCCCTGGTTTTCTCCAACCTCAGCCAGCTGCACGTGACGACGGACAGACAGATGGTGGGGTAAGCCCGGGCTGAGGCACACCCCAATGGGCCCGTCTCCCCTCCCCCAGGCAGCTCTCCATGATGCTCATGCTGGCGCAGTCCAACCCGCAGCTGTTTGCGCTCATCGGCACCAAGGCGAGCGTCACCAAGGAGCTGGAGCGCATCGAGCAGGCGTCCAAGCTGCAGGAGCTGTCGCCGGCCGAGCTCATCGGGCGCAACCGCGAGCGCTGGGACACGTGGCTGCAGGCATACAGGTAGGCCGGGCCGGCCGGGCACCTCTGGGGTCCTGTGCGGCGCCCTTGGCTCGGGGAGGGACGAGGCCCAGCTTCCCCACCTGTGATTGCAGAGCCCGGCTTGACAGGGACAGGCAGAGCGCCAGCAGCACCAGCGGCTGGGATGTGGAGCGGGTGCGAGTCATGCGGGCCAACAACCCCCGCTTTGTCCTGAGGAACTACATGGCACAGAACGCCATCGAGGCCGCAGAGCAGGGAGACTTCTCCGAGGTACGCCGGCTGGGCAGGGGTAAGGCGCCGCCCGGGGTCCTTCCCGGCCCGCCACCTGCCTACCTCTCGGCCTCCTCTCCAGGTGCGGCGGGTGCTGAAGCTGCTGGAGAAGCCGTACGGGGAGCCCCAGGAGGACAACGCAGATGGGCTCGAGGCGGCCGCGGCGCAGAGCGGGGAGGCCAGCAGCCGCCTGGCCTACAGCAGGAAGCCGCCCCTGTGGGCCGCCGAGCTGTGTGTGACGTGATCTTCGTAGCGGCCTTGCGGGGCTTCTCCCTCTGGCCCAGGACCTGCTGGCTCTGGGCCGGGGAGAGTCTCCAAGGCTCCCTCGGGCACCACCGAGTCCTGAAACGGCCCGTTTGGGGCCTCCCGAATGCCTGTTTCTCCATGAAGGCAGAGACGTCCAGTCGCCTTTGACCCGTCTCTGTCCGATGCTGACTCGGCAGCCCGAACTCCCAGACTGTCCCCGTTCTCCCCCCAGCTCCCTCCCTTTGCCTTTCTCAGAAGCTGCTCCCCGACTGCCAGGTCCCTCAGGCCGCCGGGGGTAGGCCACAGGCCAGCAGGGGAAGGGAGGGCCCCAGGCAGGGCAGACGGCCCCGCAGCCCCACCCTGACCTCTTCAGGACCAGGAAAGCTTTCCCTGCTGGACCGTCCTCAGGTGCCTCGCCTGTGCAGCCCCCCTCCCTGCAACCCCCAATAAAAGGTCTCTTTGATGGACTCCCGGCTCCCTCCTGCTGGGGCAGAGGGGGAGCGTGGGACCCTTTATTGTGTGCCACCGTGTACAGGGGGGCAGAGGGGTGCCGCCGGGGCCCGGCCTCAGCTGTCTTTGTAGTAGTTGTTGAAATTGATCCTCAGCAGGAAGTCTTCCAGATGGGGCTGGTAGCCTCGGTTTACCAGCTTGGTGACCACTGTAGGGGAGATGCCAGATCAAGGCCCTCCCTCTCATGGGCTCCCTGGCTACCCCCAGGCTTTTAGAGCTAGAACAGCAGGGTGGGGGCACTCACCTTTGAAAAGGAAGTGGGAGTAGTACTTGAAGGTGCTGTAGGACTGCTGCATTAGGGCAAAGTTGGGGTGCACGGCCACCTGCCGGCTGCCATCGTAGGTCCAGGCCTGGGAGATGAGCTGAACGCGGAACTTGAGAATGAGGCTGAAGACGCTGTGGATGATGTTCATCACGGGGGCGGCCTTCTCCGTCAGCAGCCCCCTGCAGTGGGGGACAGGCTGCCATTCAGGCCTTCCTCAAGCTGAGCCCGCTGGCCACCTGAGGGGCTGAGGTCCGCCTGCCATGACTGTGCCCCACGAGCTGAGCACTCAGCCTGGTGACCCCCAGCTCCCCCTCTGCCCAGACCTGCTGCCTGGGGCTCCCGTGGCCTCCCCACTTCCAACCCAGAAAGCCCTCCTCATCCCACAGGCTCGAGGCCACTCCTCTGTGCCACTAAGGTCACTTCTCGGACCTCCCAGGTGAGGCCCCCATTAGCCTCCTCTGACTATAAGCTAGGCAGCCCCAGGCCCACTAACCCGCCTCATCCTCTCTTCTGCCCTCCGTGTTCTCTCCCTTCAGCCCTGTCCAGATTGGCCTTGGCTTGTCCTCCCACCAGACGTGTCCTCGTCTCTTAAGTCACCAGATTCGCCGTCCTTTTCTTCATATTCGTAGTCCTTGACCCCTCTGGTCCCCCCCATCTCCCCTGGGCTTTGGGACCATCTTCTGTGCTGCCCTGCCTCTGCGATGCCTCCCTTGTACACACAGCCACAGGGGCACCCCCAGGCTGCCATGGCCGCCCCCTCCTGCCTGCACCAGCTGCCGGGTCCCATCACATCCTACTCTTAACCTTCCGTGGCTCCTCACAGCCTCCAGGAGTGATAACACACTTTGTTCGTGGGAGCAGCCAACCCCCTCCTCCCTTTCCGGGGGGCCTGCACTTCTCTCTGACCCGTTCCTTTTGGTCCAGCGACCCCAGCCTCCTCCCTGGCGTTAAGTCTCCACAAAAACCCCACCTCCTACAGGAAGCCTTCCCTGCTTAAATCCCAGGGCCTCGTCACTTAATTATCCCTTCTCTGGCTTGTTTTACCTTTTTTTGCATGTTGTCTGTGTGACCCCCACCAGGCACACAGTAAGCAGACCCTCCACAAAGGCTTGCGGACCACCCTGAAGCCCCCTCGCTGCTTCTGCCCTCTGTGCCAGGCCACTGAACAGGGCACCCCCCCTTTATGGCACCCTTGAAGTGGGGAATGTTTCCCGATCCACACTGGACCCAAGGCAGGAAGGCCCAAGTGCTGATCCCGCCTCCGCCATCTCCTGGTGACCCGTCCACCTTTGTGTTCTCCGCTGTGAGAGGGGACCCCTGCGGCAGCCTCCTCCCGGGGCTCGCGGAGATGATCCAGTTGGACGGACAGAAAGTGGCCGGCCACGGCGCCCGCCCCCCGGAAGCCCCCCGGCCCGCTCTTGCCTGAAGATGGCCTTGTTGAGGTACTCGGCATGAGTGCGGTGAATCTCCTCCAGGTTGCTCACCGCCGACAGCTTATCCCCGAACTCGCGCCACGTCACGTGCAGGATCTGGTTGGCAATGTAGCCCTGGATCACCTTCACAAAGTGCTGCATTTCGTGCTTAAAGAGCTGGAGCTGGCGGAACTGGACCGAGCCGGACGCGTGGTTCACGAGCGCTGAGGGAGCAGAGGCACGTTAGGGAGCCGCAGCCCCGCCTCGGGAGGGCGCAGAGAGGCGTCCTCGGCCGCTCCGGGAAAGCTCGTCTAGCCCAGGCTTCCCAGGGAAGGGGCGCCGCGTTCCCCAACGCTGGGAGCTTGGCTGGTTGCACCGTGCCGCAGTCCAGGTTTCCCTTCTACAGCAGCAGAGCGGTTGGCCTTTGGACCTTTGGTAGACCGCCCTGGGGAACCACCTGGGGTTTCCCTTGGGGAATCTTTGTCGCGTTTCTTCTGGGGCGGCGCAAGGATTCTCCTTCCTTTCATTCCTCCTGGGCACGTTCCTCCCTTCCCTTCCCCTTAGAGCGCGGATGTGGCTTAAGGGCGGGGCCTTACCTGTGCGCTTCAGGTGGAAGCAGATGTCCTTCAGGGTCCACATCATGTGCTTCAGCTGGAGCAGGAAGGAGAAGATCTTGTTGTACTTGCTCAGGCAGCTCTCGGTGATGACGATGTTGAGGGGCCAGTCCACCTGCCCGAGACACAACCCGTGAGGGGCCGCCCACGAGCTCCCCGAGAAACCCCGAGGCCCGGCGCATCTCCGAGCCGCTTCTACCCCACATTTAGGGAACTAGGAACTCCAGGACGACACACTGTGTGAAAGCGGGTCGGGGGTCCTGTTTGATCCCCACCGAGGGGGAAGTCGGGACAAGAACACCATCGCCCGGTTTCCCTTGTGAGCCCCGATGAAAAACGTTCAACACCGGCGGGGAGCCTGCAATGCTATCGTGAGGGCCGGCACTGTAGCGAGGCCGGGGAGCTCCGGGAGTTCAGGGCAACCAAAGCATGACTTCGGCCGACCGCTGGATGACCAGAGCTTTTCTTAAAACGATGGCTCGTCTCCGAAGCCGGGAGCAAGCATGGTGCGCCCCGAGCATGAGCCGGAAGCGTTCCTGGAAGATTGGGGGAAGCGAGGGGAAAGCGGGGGGAAGCAGGGGAACCGGGGGAAGGGAGGGGGAAGCGAGGGGAAGCGGGGGGCCCAGGATTCCCCCATCAGAAGCGCACCAGAAATGCCAGCTAGGGCCATAAGACGGAAGAAGCCGCAGGAGGGATGAGAATAAAGGGCACAAACTAGACGCTGCTTTCTGCAGATGACCTGAAGGTGGTCCGAGAAGCCGGGAATCAACTCAAGAACTAGTTGGCGTTGCTTTGGCATAAAATAACCCCCCAAGGCAGCAGCATTTCTGTATGTCCCCAACAAGTGTCAGCGGGAAGACACAGAGAAGCCCCCTGCCGAGACCCACACAGGAACTATGAACACGATCACAGAACCCTAAAATCCTTGGAGAAATAGCGGCTGAGCCACTGCGGCCAGAATGCCAATGCTGCCCAGTCTGGCCAAGGGCCGTGCCATCTCCTAGCCAAGAACGAGTCAGAAAAAAGAACCACCAGAAGTCAAGACTGCTGGGGCCTGGCAGTCTCGGGCACAAGATGGGCACAGAAGCAAAGGCGCGCAGCTGCCAGGAGTGGGACCCACCCCGGGCTCCCGGGCGGGCCTGGACAAGCGTCACTCTCAAACATGGCTGGCAGAAAGCGGGTGCAGCCTGGCAGGCCGGCTGGGGACAGAAAGCCCCGTCCACAAAGTGGCCCCAGGAGGGGGATCCTCCCCACCGTGCCCGGGACAGCCCAGGGGAGAGGCAGGACAGCTTCCAGGAAGCCCTCGAGGGCACAGACTGGGCAGTGCCCGAGGGCAAGGCCTGGTTCGGCCCCCTCCCCCCGCAGGGATGGCATTTGGGCCCAGTAAATCTGCTCAGGAAGGAGCCGAGCCCGTCCGCTCACCTTGTAGCGCAGCTCAAGGCAGCCCAGGGCGCCGGGGGCGTTGGAGGCGAAGGCGTCCGGCAGGTCCTTGAGGGCGAAGGACAGGTTGGCCGCCAGCTTGGTGTCCCCGTGGAGGCTGTACTGCAGGGCTTTGGTGAGGAACGCGTTGAGCACCAGGGGGTTCAGGAGCTCCCCGGGGGTCTGCCCGGAGCCCAGCTGCGGGAGGCAAGCCGAGGGGAGGCTGTGGTGGCGGACCGCGGGGAGAGCTTCAGGCCACAGGCCAGCCCACCTTGTACCCCGAGCCCCTCTGCCAGGAAGCCTCGTGGCCTCGGGCCCCCTCCCAGCCCAGGTACCTTCTCAAAGAGCAGGTCGCTGAGCGACTGCGCAAACTCGCCGTCCTCCATGAGCAGGAAGTGCCGCAAGGCCTCGAAGTGCTGCTCCAGGTTGAGCTCCACGAAGTAGTAATCCACCACGGCCTTGTTCACCAGCGACACGCTGAGCGGGAAAGCCGCAGCGTCCCCCTCAAGCCCGGCCCAGAGAAGCCCTCCGCACACCCGCCCACGGATGGGGAGCTCACTACCTCTACGGGCGGCTCATTCCCCCAGGACAGCCAGAGGAAATCGCAGCCCCCCTTCCCTCCTTTCCCCCCGGCAGACACGTACTGGGACACGAGCGGGGCCGTGATGGAATGCTTCATGAGCACGGGCAGGGTCAGGAGCTCGCTCAGCTGCACCGACGTCTCGTCGGGGGGATCCGGGGGGAAGGAGAAGGGTCTGGGGATGACGTGGCGCAGCAGGTGGGACACGGGCGGCTCTGCTGCGAGAGGCCAGAGACGGCGTCGGCCTCGTCCGACAGAGCCCCCGCCCAAGCCTCCCTCCTGTGGCTGCCCGCCCGCCCGCCCGCCGGCCACTCACACATGAGCTCGTAGCTGTCCTGGTACTTCTCGAGGCAGTACTGGTCAGACAAGGCCCGCAGGTAGGCCTGTTCCCGGCCGCAGCCCTGGCCTCCCTCCTGGCCTCCCTCCTGGCCTCCCTCCTGGGGCTCTTCAGGGCCTGGGGAGGCGGCGGGGGCGGCAGCGGGCGATGGCTGCTGAGGCTCCCCTTGGTGCCCGGGAGAAGAGTCCTGCGCGGGGGCCCCGAGCGGCTGCGGCCCGAGAGGCTGGTCAGGGGGCGGCTCCTCGCTCTCCTCACTGGTCACGGCCGGCCCTGGGAAAGCCAAAGGGACGCCCTGCTCAGGCCACCCGTCCTCGCCCCAAGGCTGGCAGCTTCAGACACGGCTCTACACCCCACAGGCCCTTCCTGGGCCGCTGCCGAGCCTGGAGGCCCCCCTGTCCGTCCCAGGATGGCCCCCCTGTCTGTCCATCTGTCCCAGGCCAGCCCCCCGTCTGCCTGTCCATCCCGGGCCAGCCCCCCCTCTCACGAGGGATGGGCCGCCTCCATTGGTAACTGGGCCGGAGAAGGGCCGCAGCACTGCTGGTGCCTTCGAGATGGCCTGAAACAGGGGAACGCGCTCTGCCCCCCCCCCCGGTGGTGGAAGGCCAGGAGGGGCTCTGGGGGTGCCTACCGACGGCGGGCCCATCCCCCGGCTCGTCTGTCCTCTTCAGGGCGGGCTCCGGGCCTTCAGCGGCCGGGGCGGCGGGTCCGTCCGCCGAGGCGAGGGGCGGCTCGTCCCCCCGAGGAGGCCGGGCCGGGCCGGGGCAGCCCAGCTCGCGGTTGTACAGAAACCACTGCATGGTGGAGGCGGCGGCGGCGGGGGCGGCGTGCCTGGGCGCGGGCGGCGGCGGTGGCGGCGGCTCGCTCTGACCCAGCCGAAGGCTGGACCACGAGGCGTGGCCGAAGGGGCTGCGGCGCGGCCGGGGGGCTTCGGCCTCCACAGCGAGGTCGCCCATCCTCATGTGGGACAGCGAGGCGTGGCCGTGCAGGTTCCAGCGGGGCCGGGAAGGCACCACGTCCGACGTGCAGGCCCCCAGGGGGATGCTGCTCTCGGACACGTGGCTGCGGACCGGCCCTCGGGGCTCCACGTTCCAGCGGGGCCGGCCGCCGGCGGGGCTGGGCCGAGGCTGCGGGGCCTCCGGCTCGGGGATCGCGCCCAGAGGCGGAAGGCCAAACTGGACACCGGACTCGGGGCTGCGGCCGTGGAGGCTCCAGCGGGGCCGGGGCGCGTCCCTGGGGGCCGGGAGCCCCCGGGAGGGAGAGGGGGCCTCGGCCGTGGCGGAGGGGCGCAGGACGGTGGTGAAGTCATAGAGCTGCTGCGGCTGCTCCTCGGGCCCCCCTGGGGGCAGCTCCATGGAGATGGTCTGCAGCGCGGCCTCCAGCAAGGCCGGGGAGGCGCCCGGGGAGGCTCCCGGCTCCTCTGGGAGAGGCCTCGGCAAGAAATCCTTCATGTCCAGGCCGGATCCGGGGAACAGCGCAGCCCCGACCTCCGGCTCAGGCTCTGGTTCCGGCTCCGGTTCCAGCTCCTCTCTCCTTGGCCCCAGGGCACGGCCTTCCGGGCCTTCTGTCTGTGGCTCCGGCCCACCCGGTGACGAGCTGCCCCCTGCGGGCAGCAGCTCCCGCACGCTCTCCGGGCTCCCCTCAGAGCACTGACCAGCCTGGAATGGAATTCAGGGGCTGGACGTGGAGGGGAGGTGGGGGGAGGGGGGTCCGGGACAAAACAAAGTCCCCTGAACCCAGAAGGAATTCACAGGGATGCCTCAAAGGAAGGATAGTCCTGGTGCTGAGACTCCCACAGAGCCAGGCTCTGGGGATCCCCCGCCCCCTCCCCTTAGCCCCAGCACCCCCAAACAGCCTGTCATCAACCCGGCTCTCTGAAGCCCTTCTGGCTTTGGAGGGGTGGCCCGGCATCCGTGGGCATGTCCTTCAAGGCCAAAGGCCTTCCCAGCCCAAGGAGACAAGGCGGGGAGACGGGGGCACCGTGAACAGTGGGGGTGCTGCCAAGGCAGAGGCCCAGCTCCTGAAACCTGCCTGAAGGCCAAGGCGGCAGCAGGCGTCTCACCTGCGCTCTGGCGTCTCCTCTCGAGGCCCCCGCGTGTCCGGGGGGATGGACGCCGGGGAGGATGTCCAGCTTCTCCCTGCGCTTCCCTTCAGAGGCATTTTGAAGCATCTCCTGAAATAAAGGAGGCCGGTAGCAGCCCAAAGCTCGGCGGGCGCCCCGCGTCCCCCTCACGTCCAGCAGGCTGGCGTTCCGAGCCGGCCGGGCAAGGCCCGGGGCTCGCCAGCTTCTCTGTGGGAGGGTCTGAGGTGGCCTCGTGGCGCCCGGCCCTCGGCCCCCGCTGCGGAGCAGGGCTCAGGCAGTGACTGACGACGCACGACTCGCCGATGGGCTCACGACAGTCCCACGAGATAAATAGGAGGCCTGCTCTGCCCGTCGTACGGACGTCGAGAGGACCGACAGACTGATGCCTCCGGGCCCTCCAGCCCCCCCGACCCCTCCCTTGGCTGCCTCAAGTCTCCCAACTCGATGCTACCTGGATGTGCTTCTGGTCCTCCAAGAGAAAATTCAGCCGGGCCGTCTCCAGCTTGTGCCGCTGGATCTTCCAGAGAGCCCGCTGCTCCCGGCGGGCAGCCTCCTCGGACAGCTTGCTGTAATGGTCGATGAGGTCCTGCCTGCGAGGGACAGAGCGAGGACAGAGACGGCCTGAGAAAGGCGGCCGGAAGCCAGGAGCTTCTCGGAGCCCAAGACCGGGTGGCTCCGAAAATGTGGATTAGGACGGGGTGGGAGGGGGCCCACAGGGCCATCGAAGCAGGCCTTCGAAGGCGAGGGTTGGAGGCTGGAAGGGCCTTATAGAAATCCCCTAAACCAGCATTTAATGAGTTAATCGTTCATACCCTCAACAGAACAGCAGACGCTGCTTTAAGCTCTCTCTGTGTCTCAGAAATTGGAAGGACCCGGCATGGCAAGTCAAAGTACTTTTACTTTCTTGCTTCACTACTTTGCCACGCCGAACTTAAGTCCAAAGAGGTAACGGTTCTCTCACTGAACTACCCTGCAGGGCTCTCATCGAAATAATGACGGGTAACACGACGTCTCGGTAGCCTTGGGTTCTGTTTAGACTAAAATGGAATCTACATGAAGAACTACTCTGCCTGCCAATTTGTACGTGACCTCGAGCCCTTCTCTGTTGGGAGAAAAAATGTAAATCTTGCCAGCATGTGGGCACTTGAGAAAAAAGTATAAAGAATCAAGATGTAACAGGAAGTTCTCAGAACAGCTTCCATAACTCCTCTGCGTCTCCGGTTCTCTCTCTCTCAGCTAAATCGATCCACTTCCCAGGACATGTGGAGCTCCTGGCAGGGCTTCTGGCAAAGAATGACGAAAATTTTCTCACAAAAAAAGAGGCAGGCGAGGAATAACTTTTACAGGGGAGGGAAAATGAGAGGGGCTGATGGGCAAATGCTTGAACCTCCTTCTTATCTGAACTGATTCAAAGAGGGAAGGACAGACTCAGCTATCTTACCCAAGAGTGAAGTAGGAGTAGTCGGGACTGATAAAAAGGGAGGCTGGATAAAGAAAGACAGTGGTCAGAAGCAAAACAGACTTTTGAGGTGGAACAGGACAAAAAGAGAGAAGGATTAAATAGGCGAAAATAAGAAGGAAGAAAATTTGCAATTAGAAATCATAAGTACAAATGCGAATGGGATGAACTCACCCATAAAATGGGAGTGGAAAGCACAACGGATTAGAAACCAGAATACAACAACAGGTTGTTTATAAGACTTGAAACAGAAAGACACTCACAGAGTTAAAATAAGGGGCTAGAGCAGAATATGTACTCCTTCACCTGAAGTGAAAAAGGAAAAGGTAGCAAACATGATCTCAGACAAAGCAAAAATAGATGTAATTTTTTAAAAAAAGATAATCAGGGAATTTACATATTGCAAAAAAGGTAGCATAGACTATTAAGTAATATCAATACTAAATATATATGTACCAAATATCATAGTATCCAATTCCTTTTTTTAATTTTTTTAAACCCTTGTACTTCGGTGTATTTTCTCATAGGTGGAAGATTGGTAAGGGTGGGCCATGGGGGTCAAGTGACTTGCCCAGGGTCACACAGCTGGGAAGTGGCTGAGGCCAGATTTGAACCTAGGACCTCCCGTCTCTAGGCCCGGCTCTCCATCCACTGAGCTACCCAGCTGCCCCTACAGCAATATGTTATGAAGATCATATGTTATGTCTAAGTAGGATTTATACCAGAAATGCAGATCTGGTTGAATATTAGGACAAAACAATAAAAATCAGATGACTATTTCAATAGATGCAGAAAAAGGCTTTGACAAAAATACAACACTATTAAAAGCACTAGAGCGGAGCAGCTGGCCTAGAGACAGGAGGTGCTAGGTTCGAATCTGGCCTCAGACCCTTCCTAGCTACTGGTAAAGTCACCTAATCCCTATTGCCTCGGCCTTAGCACTCTTCTGCCTTGGAAACTTGATTCTAAAACAGAAGGTAAGGGTTTAAAAAACAACAACTAGAAAACAGGAATAAAGGGAATTTTTCTTAAAATGGGAAGTAGAAGCAAGGATTTGTGCTAGAAACGCTAGCAATAAGACAAGAAGGAATAAGAAGAGTCCATGAGGAAGAAACCTCATTCTTTGCAGATGATATGACTTCTACTTAGCAAAACCCCAGGGAACTGATTAAAAAACTCGGTGAAACAATGAATGACTTTAGCCGAGTTAAAGAACATAAAATAAACTCATGTAAGTCATTAGCATTTCTATATATTACCAACAAAACCCAGCAGGAAGAGATACCGCAAGACAACATACAATTACTTGGGAATCTACTTGCCTCGTCACACCCAAGAACAACATGAACAAAGACAGTTAACCAAAGGGAGAAATATGAATTGCTTGTGGGTAGGATAAGCCGATGTAATAAAAATGGCAGGTCTACGCCAGGGAATGTAGTTAGTCAGTGAATCATTTAGTAGGACTAGAAAAAGGAATAGCAAAATTCGTCTGGAAAAAGAAATGGTCCAGAATGCTCGAGGGAGATGTGAAGGAGGAGACGCGGCAGTAGCAGATTTCAAACAAAATGATGAAGCGGAAATCCCACAAACGATCTGATCCAAAGAAATAGAGGGGCGCTCCGTGGGCGAGACCAGGCACACAGCACCAAGTAGCTAACGGTAACCATAAGCTAGTCTTTGATAAAGCCAGAGATCTAAGCTTGGGGACAAGAACTCAGCCGTGCTGGGAAGGTGGAAAGCCGTTTGGCAGAAACTAAGCCTAGAGCAAATGTCGCCCCACATACCAAGACAGGCTCGAAATCCATCTAAGATTCAGACATAAAGGGTGACATCAGCCGCAAATGAGGAGAGCCTCGAAACATGGCCTTGGGAGGCTCTGCTGCCATGGGCCCAGCTGTGGGAAGACCTACCTCGCCCTGCGCTCCAACTCTTCCTCCAGAGCCTTCAGTCTCTTCTCGCGCGCGCGCAGCTCACGGGCATAGCTGAAGTCGTCATCGATCTCCTCCTGCTTGGCTGCCAGGCGACGCTACAGCAACAGATATGGGGACCGAGTGACCCAAGGGAGAGGCCACAGCTCACAGCCCAAACGCACGGGCCAGGTAAGACAGCCCACTCACCTCCTGATCCTTTAGAAACTGGTCTTTTAGTTTCTGAAACTGCTCTCGCTTCTTGGCATCCAAGGCCATCCTTTCTGACATGTGTCTGTCTGTCCGGAAAAGGGAAGGATGTTCATGTTAGAGACGAACCCAGCTGCAGTCCGGATCACTCACAGCATCAGCGATCCTTCTGGTGCACAAAGGGAAGCCTACCATTCAGGGCTTTTAATACTCGGGAGGCCGTGTCCCGGGCTTGGACAATCAATTCTTGTTTGGCGATCTCCATCCGCAATTTCTGAAAGACACGTAACAATGCAAGTCTTTGTTGCCTTTGAGGCCTTTGGGTCACTATTTCAGGCTGTCTCAGAGGGGTCACTTGACCCCCTACATATGCCTCCCCTCCAGACAACTTTGTAAGATTCTGCAATCGCCCTCTGGTATGGGGCTTTTTCTGCTTCTAAAACCAATTTCAGAATGCCCCTTTGCCTCTGACCCTGGACCTCCATCCACCCCTCGCCTCCCCCCTGGCAGGGACCACCTGTCCTGCCACTCCCTCAGCATCTCCGTGCTCCATTCGTGGCCTTATTCTGGGTCCCGTCCGCATAACAACGTCATTTTGGGGATGTGTGCATGGTTATGCTTCCTCTCCCAAAGCCAGACTCCAACAACCCAAACGTCGCTCACTATTTGTCATTTACAAGTGTTTTTCTGGACTCACCAATTTCTACTTTTCCCAGATCTGGGAGTTTGTTGATTCTGAATATTAGAAACTGACTGACAAATGGACAAATAATTGACTTCAGTTTGTAAGAATTTATGAGAATATCCATAGCCTATAAAAGACTTTATGCGCCTTTAGAAATCTAGTTTCCTATCAAACCTGCAAAGAGACAGTCCTGAAAAATCATCTTGCCAGAACACCCATCTTACCAGGAGGCAAACTACTAGGGAATCAGGCCCACAGCAGGCTCCACACAGTCCCTGGGCCTTAGGCCTGAGGTTCTGAAAGGGACAGAAGCAGCCAAGGGCCCCCCTTGAGTCCCCCTGCCCATCTCCTCAGGATCTCACCACTAGGCATGGCATGGAGCCCTCCAAGGGCCACATTTCCTGTGCGCAGCAGGCCCAGGCAGGACGGGGCTGCCCTCTACTCTGCTGTGAGTGGATTTTCTGCCTAGACACATCAGGGCCAGCTCTGCGGAACCACCGGCTGCCCTGCAGAGCACCAAGCCAAAGACTTGGTTCAAAGACAATGTTTACCGTACCCAGTTTGTAGACAAGAAAACCGAAGCTTGGAGCAATGGCGTAAATGCCCAAAGGCCACGTGACAGGGAAACGGAGCCAGAATGGGCTCACGAGGCTGTCCAGCACCTGAATCCATCGTGCTTGACAGCCTCTGCAGTGAGGCTTCTCGAAGCAGAGGCACAGCTTTCCCTAGCTCCTGCCAGTGCTGTCTCCCCTCACTTTGGGAACAAAGGCTCAGAACGAGGCCTGTCCTTCCTTCTGGGAGGGTCCAGACAAGCCATGATGGGGAGAAGCTTAACCCCATCTCTAACATCCACTAGAATCACCTGAGCCTTGACCTCAACTGGAAGCAGGCTATTTGTCCTGAGGACACGGCTGAAAAGTGAGTGCCTTGGGGCATCAGGGGCAGCTTGACCAGGGGTCACTGCCCCGAGAGGCTTCCAAGTCATCACGGTTCCTGCATGAAGGGTGGTCCAAGGGCCAGAGGAGGCTGAGGGCAGAAACCCTGCTCCCCCCTCCCAGAGCCTCCCACAGGCGGCAGCTTACCTTCTCCTCCTTGCTCACGGCACTATGGCGGGCCAGCCTCTCCATGCGCCCCACGTACACAGCACAGTCCTTCTCGATCTCCTTCAGCTCCTCCAAGGAGAAGATGACCGAGATGCGGGGCACAGGGATATCAGACCAGCAGATATAATGCTGCACAAGGAGAGAGCGCCATGACCTCCTCTGCCCCTAACACTACACAGGGCCGACCCACTCAGACTCGACAGTATGCAGGAGTGTGTCCGTGGGCCTGCCACGGTCTGAACCAGAAGGGAAGAGGCATAGCTTCAAGCAGGAAAGGGCCTTTCCCAGAGTCCAAAGGAATCCAGTGGCTGGGCCAGGAAGGCCCAAGCCCAGCCAACAGGTATCCCACCTCAGCAGCCCACTTGGGGACATGCCAGCGTCTAATTGCTGAGTTGCCACGGCCTTTCGTGTGTGCACCCTAACTCTCTCACAAGGAACTGAGATAACTTCCCCTTGTCTGTCCTCAGGTAGGGCAGAGGAAATCAAACCACTCCATCATGCATCTGAAGTAGGTCTCTCCTTCTCTGCTTCTTCTAGCTAAATAACAGTTCTTTAACCTTTCCCTCACCCATTCTCCCCTTTAGTAGCTTTCCCTGGGCCCTCCTAGTTTTCTTCAGCCCATTTAAAATCAGGCTCAGAGGGGCAGCCAGGCCAGGTCCATGAACAATGGCATCTGGTGCCATTCAGGCAATCCCCCTGAGGGAAGGTGGGACCACTGCCAGCCCACCAAGGGTCTCTAGAGAGCCCTGACACCCTTGGGGGCAAGGGAGGCACATCTCAGTACAGCAGGCAGCAGTCTCCCATGAACAACCATGCAAGAAGCCCTCCACCAGCACTCACCTGGGGGCAGCACAGCTTCAGCAGGTTGATGGTCTTGCCACAGATGTAGACATCATTGGCAATGTGCTTTAAGAACCCAGGGACACAGTCCTCCACATCCTTGGAAATGAGCACGTAGCCGTGAGTCCAATAAAATTTATCTACAAGATGGACACAGTCAAGACACAAGAGGTGGACGACAGTATGATCAGCGAGCAGCCCAGGGAGAACCCACTGACGAAGCGGGTGCCCATCCACCTCCACAGGGGCTACTCCATGAGCTATACAAAGCCCAGGCAAGGGACCAAACTGAACTGGAGAGCTCAGGGGCCAGGGTTATTTATTTAATGAAGTCCTCCCTGGACAGGAGTCCCCTTGGGAATTACCATTCTCCACCCCTCCCACCCGAGGGCCATCTGGCCCTGCTTTAAGTTCTTTGGCAATGGGGAACGCCCTGTCTCTGGGGACTCTACACTGGGACCAAATAACTCAGCAGACTCAGCATTAGACTTTATCAAGTCTGATCATTCATCCTTCCTGGGCCAGGCAAAACAAGCCTCTTCCAATCCTTGGAGACAGCTCTAGTCAGCTCAAACCTTCTTTGCACTCCAGGCCCTTTCTCTCTTCCCTGCTGGTTCAGACCCTGGCAAGCCCACGGGCACACGCCTGATCCTTTCATTTTTCTGATTACCCTCCAGGGACCCTCTGCAGCCTAAAGGAGGGACCTAGACCTGGGCACAACACTCTGGATGGGGTCTGAGCAGGCACAGTAAGAAGAACTATCCCCTTCCCCACGTGGCCCCCGTCCCTATCCCTCAAAAACCATTCCAGTTAAGACATTCCAAGGATCTTAAACAAGGAGCCCCAGCCCACGCCCATCTCATGCCCACTGAGCACTGCCATGCACACCACCAAATCTGGGCCAGGGATCTCCCAAACAGATCCGAGGGGGCCTTGCCACACACACGAACACACATACACACGTGTGTGCACCCCACTGCCAGCTCACATACCACGGCATCTAAGATACTCCTCGTTGACTTGGATCATGAACTCGCCATAGACGTCACGGAACACACCGCTATACACCCAGTCATGGATAAACCTGTGGAGAGAAGCTCTTAAGGACTGTCCAGGAGGATACTAGATGGATGCCTGTCCCCACCTTCAGGAAGCAGCCTGGAGCCGAGGGCAAGGGGACCAGGAGCAGGCCTGCCTTTTCCTTCAGGCACTGGCAGACCTCCCAGGAGACTGCACCTACTTCTAGGGCTGCCCAGCAGGTCTGTATGGCCAATGTCCTCCCCACAGCAGGCCTTTGCAGCCAACCTGAAGCTGCGTTTATTTTGAATGGGCCTGGAGGAGGAAGGCACAGGAGAAGCAAAGGTTTTCCTTGACTTGATGCCACCTGGGAATCCCTCCATCCACCAGGAGGTTTCCCAACACTCTTAAGATTTGGCAGATAGTCTTCAAAGGAGACCATGACTAGGAAACCCCCTCAGCCCTGCAGGCAGCCTGGCACGGAAGCTCATCACCCTTGATAGTGCAGCCTCAGACGCAGACACCTGCTAGATTAAACTTAGATCTAAAGCTAGGAGGGAAGTGACTGTCCGTTACCACCCAGGCAGGAAGCAGCAGAAGCAGAATTGGAACCCAAGTCTTTGGACTCCAGGGCCAGGGCTCTTTCCATTGGGTCCTACTTTCTTTGGACTGGGAGAACTTGTCCTGCCCCGGGCATAACCTCCCAGAAGCTGAAGTTCTTCTGTGTCACAAAGGGGAGGAGGAATTCGTAAATGGTGAAAGGATACGAACAAGCAGTTTTTCCCAAGTAATCTGAGCTAGCTAAACTGCTCTAAATCACTCTTGATTAGAACAATGCAAACGAAAACAGTTCTAAAGTACCCCTTCAGACCTTTCAGACTGGCCAATGTGACAGAAGGGAAATACCAAATAATGACAGCAGTTCTTTCTGTGGTGGCAAAGAACCGGACATCAAAGGGCTATTCATCAAATGGAGAATAGCCGCACCAGTTGTGGGGGATGATGGCAACCAAATACCATTGTGTTTGATTACATATGTAAGACACGTGAGATTGTACATGCGAATATATAAAATCATATATGTATAAGATACATGCCACATATATAAGCATATATACACACAGGAAACGATGAGCAGGAGGGTTTCAGGAAAACCTAAGAAATGAGAGAAAGAACTCTGGGAGCAGAAATGTAAAAGCAGAACACAGGACATCACTTATCACATGAATATATGGGTCTGTGACTTGGGGTTTTGGTGTTAAAAGATGGCTCTCTAGCAAAAATGAATAATACGGAAATAGGTATCAAGAGATAACATTTGTACAACCCGGTGGAATTGCTTGTCGGCTCTGAGAGGGGGAGGGAAGAGGGAAGGGAAAGAAAATGAATCATGGAAATGTGGAAAAATACTTAAAAATAAAAATTTAGTTTAATTTAATTAAAAAAAATTTTTTAAAGAAATGAAAAACTCAAGAAGACCTACATGAACTGATGCAGAGTAAAATAAGTAGAACCAGGAGAAAGAACCTTGTACACAGTAACAGCAATACTGTACGATAATCAGCGGTAAAGGGCTTGGCTATTCTCAACAACACCAAGATCCAGGACATCTGGTGAAAAATACCATCCACCTCCAGACCTTCACATTCCAACGGGTGGAGGTGCTGGAGGAAGGGAGACCATTTGGAATTCAAATTTTTTAAAAATAAATCATATTGGGCAGCTGGGTAGCTCAGTGGAGTGAGAGTCAGGCCTAGAGACAGGAGGTCCTGGGTTCAAACCCAGCCTCGGCCACTTCCAGCTGTGTGACCCTGGGCAAGTCACTTGACCCCCATGGCCCACCCTTACCACTCTTCCACCTATGAGAAAATACACCGAAGTACAAGGGTTTAAAAAATAAATAAATAAATCATATTTTTTTGAAAAAGGAATAAAGGGAGGAGGGGGAGACTGAGAGAGAGAGAAGGGATAGGAAAATGAGGAAAGGAAAGAGGAGCAGAATTAGCAGGAAGAGAGGAGGTCAGGGAGAGGAGGAGAGGGAACCTGCCTCTTCTGCCCCTTTTCTGGCAAGGCAGCACCGCACTGCAGGGGACTGAGGAGAGAGAAGCTTTAGATTCATGCATAGGCCAAGGCTGCTGGAGGGGCTGGAGTCAAAGCCCCCATCACTTGCTCTGTAGGCATCTCTGTAAAACACCATAAAGCCAGGGTCCTTGTGCCCCGAACGGCTGCCATGACAGATGGCGCTGCCTCTACTGCGCACCTCGTGCCCAGGGCTCACCTGGTGTACGGCTCACAGCTGGCCTTCAACAACGACAGCAGGACAGGATAATGCTCATTGCTGCAGTTATCCAGGGCCTCTTGGTACAGGTAGGACAGCAGCTTGACTCCCTGAAGAAGGAATCACACACTCATTCACTCCAGGGAGGATGTGGGAAAGCAGGCTTCTGAAGAAGCGAGCAAGGCCGGTGGCTGGCGAGCGGCCTCCCCTTTCAGCCCTCGGCCCGTGCAAGCATCCCAGCGGGACGAAGCTCAGGGGGAGAACTTAGAAGAGCACTCACGGTTGGGAACGAGGACCAGGTCCCTCCCTCACTGAGCCCAGGAACAGCAGTGCCCACACCACAGAGCTCGGCCAGATACCTGAAGGGAGAGAGCCCACATCAACCCTGGAGGGCTGGCAGGGGCTCGGGCCAGCTTGGCCTCCAGCAGGCTCTGCACATGCCCTCGAGGAAGCATAGCGAGGAATTGTGGAAAAGGAGGGGCTGGGCTCGGGCCGCCTCCCTCCCACTCTGTACTTGAGGGACTTAAAAGCAGGGCCTCTCTGAGCCGGACAAGAACTCGTCTTTTATGGAGTCACTGTGGGGACCCAAGGCAGAGCCTCTGCTCACCAACGCCCCAGCCCCAGGACACCCTAAGGCATGAAAACTCAACTGCAAAACATGCCCACCATTCGAGAAGCAAGTCAGATGCTGACAAGAGGCAGAACAGCAGGCTTCTTGGCCTGTCACCAGTGCCCTGGCCCGAGCACTTAATTCTTTGGACAGTTGCCAGCCCAGACTCTGCTAGAGATAGATGGGCCACTGCCTCTGCCTTTTCCAGGCCTGCCTTAGGGTGTCCTGGGGCTGGGGGTGTTGGTGAGCAGAGGCTCTGCCTTGGGTCCCCACAGTCCTCTGATCTCATCCTGGGGGGAGCCCCACCTCAACTGGCGTCCCAGCTTCTTGAAGAGAAAGCTGATGGTCAGCAGGCTCAACGTGGGTGGCGTGGAGAGGACGCATGCTCGGTAATACTGCAGATACTTCCGTAGACCACTTGTAAAAGCCTGTGCGGAGAAACAGGTATGAACTTAGTGGGTGGCTCTGAGTGCGGCCACCCTGGGGACCCCCCATGAAAACACAACTGCAAAACATGCCCACCATTCAAGAAGCAAGTCAGATGCTGACAAGAAGCACAACAGCAGGACACGGAGGTGAGGTCGGAGTGCCCCGAGTTTCCCAGAAATCTGAACAGGATTTGTCCAGCAGCCACGAGTGCCAAGTGGCACCAGCAGGTGAAAAAGCCAGGTTGCTGAGGTTCTCTCTCTCTGACCGCCTGGCCTAACCTTCTGCCCTGCCCAGGATGGGTATCTTCCCTCTCAGACCCTCCCCTCTTCTGTGGACACTACTCGCCCTCTTGTCATCCAAGTTCCTAACCTTCTTCACCTCTCCTCTCTCCCTCACCCCCAGATTCTGTCTTGTGGCTGCTCCCTCCTCTAACCATCTCTCACAACAGCAGTACCCAAGTGAGGGCAGCCTTTGATTAAAGCAGCTCCAAACTGCTAACAAAGCCACTACGTTGGTCCAGAAATGAAGCCTCAGAAAACCCAACTCTGAAGTGCCCAGGGCTGGCCAGACAGGGCCCACAGGTGCCCACAACCCTCAGGGTAAGCAGCTCCACTGAGCCTCACTCCATGCAGGACCCTGGGGATGGGCAGCAGCGCCCCCGAGGAAACCACGTGGTGGGTAAGCAATGGAAGAAGCAAAGACAAGAAATGTTCAGAGAGGGCTGCTGCTGCCACCTGCCAAGGGTCATCGAGGTCTGAGGAACGGCCCCAAGAATACCAAGCCCCCTCCCAGCCCCTCTCACCCTGGCCTGGATGATGGCTTCCTGCCTGCACCAGCCCCTCTTTCTCCCTGCCTCCATCCCCATCATGTCTCAGCATTCAAACGCCAGGCTTGGGGCATCATCAGCCTGGCAGTACTGCCGCGGTCCCAGAGTATCTCATGAGGCCCCTGTGTGCTTCCTGGTGGCCATCAGCCACAGGCACTCATTCGCCTCCCAGATCCCCACCTGGGGGAGCCCGGGAACACCTCATGCCCCTCGGGCTCTGCATCTTTGGGGACGTTCCTCCTCTCAAGGAACAAAGCCGGTGACCTCTGGGGTGGGGTGGGGTGGGGTGGGGGGAGGTCCCAGCCTCAATAAGACCCCAGGTGTGGTCCCCTCCCGGGGGGCCTGCGGAGGCAGCCTTCCTAGTGTGAACACCCATCATGGCAGGCCTCCCCACTCCCGTCCAACGGGGGTGCTCCCCCACTCCCCCAGGCTGGCACACCCACCTGAAACACGAGGCCCTTGTTGTAGGAGGAGTCCAAAACAGGCTGGAGAGAAAAGTGACTGAGACGGGTGTAGTGAGAGCCGTACTCGGCCACCTCGGACAGAAGGCTGCTCATGTTCTGCGGAGACGTTCCCGACACGTAGACCCCTGGCTTCACCTCAAACACCTGAGTGGCCTGCGCAGACGGGAGGGGAGCTGGCCTTTACCCAGCTCCCAGGAGGGGAGGCCACCCCACTGCGTGCCCTCAGCCTCAGGAGAGGGGATCCTAAGCTATAGGGGACCTTAGTTTTACAGGGGAGGAAACACAGACTCAGGGAGTCTGTCACACAGCTAAGAAGGGCCAGGTACAGGGTTGGGGCTCTGGCCTTCCTGACTCCATCCACTGCCCCCCACAGCTAGCCTCTCAGGGCAACCAAAAATGGCCTCAAAAGGAACTTTCTGAACACTCCTTGTCCTTCTCCTTAGCTGCCCTTCCTGACCCCCAGGCCACCCTGAGCCCTCCTCACACCAAGGGAAGATCCACAGAAAATACAAAGCTAAATTAAGCTCTGAAAAGCCATTTTAAAGTTCAACTGATGTAAAATGAGTCAAAAATATTCTCAAAAACAGAATTTCCACCCCCTGGCAAGGAGGGGTTTCAGAAGCCTCCTGGTTCAGTTCTTCTCAAATCCAGAACCCCTGCTGGGACAGTCCCCACAGGAGACAGTGGCCACATCCTACCCTCAATTTTTTCTTCTCCAGGATACACATCGATAGCTTTAGGGGAGGGGCAATGGGGATGGGGTGGGGGGAGCCACAATGTTGCCCACCCCCAGAAAAAAGAGAAAGAAAAGAGGGCTGCTGGAACTCTTAAAAATGCATAAAACAGGAGGAAACTCCAAGCGGCAGGGACGAAGTGGGGCAGCTCCAAGAGAACAGGCTGGACTGATGATGCCCTTTCAAGAAGCCATCTCTAGGGGGCAATAATGACTTGCAGCATCACAGAGATCCTCTAGAAGGAAACATCTGAGGGGGTTTGGGGCACTCAAAGGAAAACATTTAAATAAAAAAGCAGGCTTACTCGGAGGGACTGTGGGAAAGTTAGGACTCAATGCATTCTTGGGGGACTTGTGAACCCATTCTGTCATTCAGGAGAGCAATTTGGGCCCGTGCCCGTGGGGCTATAAATCAGTCCATACCCGGTGGCCCTGCAATACCATTATTAGCTTTGTATTCCAGAGAGAGAAAAAAACAAAAAGGGGGAGGACCCGTGTGCACAGAAATATTTAAAGCAGCTCTTTTTAGGGGGGGACAAAGAATTGGAAAGTGAAGGGATACACCATCGATAGGGGAATGGCTGAGGAAGTGCTAATTTATGAATGTAATGAGATACCTTGTGCCATAAGAAATGATGAGCAAGGGGAGCTCGGAAAAACCTGGAAAGACTTTGATGAACTGATGCAGAGTGAAATAAGCAGAACCAGGACAACATTGTACAGTGCCAGGAAATCTCTACAATGAACAACTGAGAATTTTATAGCTATTCTCAGCAATACAATGATCTAAAACTATCCCAAAGGACTCATGATGACAAAATGCCATTTGTTTCCAGAGAAAAAGAATTGGTGGAGTCTGAATCCAGACCAAAGCCAACTTTGTCACTTTCTTTCTTAATTTTTTTTCAATTTCCTTTCACAAAAGGATTAATACGGAAAAATGGTTTATGATTGCACGTGTACTATCTATATCTCAACAGAGTTGGGGCAGAGGGAGAGAATTTGAGATGATATTCTTAAAAAAATGTTGGAGTCTATTTTTACATGTAATTGGGGGGGGGGGGAATTTTTTAAAATAAATTTTAAAGGTAAAAAAGACTTTGTTTTTTTACAAACTTCTATCAATTTTTAAAAAACCATTTTTATGAACATTTATAGCAGCACTCTTTGTAAGGTGGCCAGCTCCTGGAAGATGGCCAACTAAACTATGCCATGGAATGTGTGTTCACTATGGGATGACGAATGTGAAGAATTCAAAGATATATGGGGAAACTATGACTTTATACTTGTGTGCAGTAAAATACCTCCATCCCTCGGCACTCCAGTGGTGAAACACAGGTCTGACCAGCACCAGTAGTTTTAGAGCAGATCGGTAGTTCTAGAACTACTGGCTCCCCGGGCTGGCTCCCTGCTCTTTATCTGACCTGACCGTCTCTGGCAAGCCTCTGCCTTAGCCATGCAGCTGAAATGAAGGAATGGATCTCCGTGTAAGGCTAGAAAGGCTGAAAACCCTCTTCTACTAACAAATGCTTATAAATCTGGTAATAAGCCTCCAAGTCCATTTTTACTTATAACATACTGAAGAGGAAAAGCAGAAGCAAAAGGCTACGAGACACGCCAACTACAACCACAGAAAGTGGGGCACTATCCAGCAGCAGCATAGTTCAGGATAAAGGAACCAGGCAGGAGCCATGCTAGCTTTTAAGGTTCCTGCTCTGGGTCTCCTCTCTTTCACCAGATGACAAAAGCCTACTGTTTGCATATGCAATCACTGGGCAACCCCATTTTAAATGCTTTTCTTAAATTTAAAGGGGGGGGAGGTTATTTTTGTTCTGCTTATTGTATATTTGGTTTTTGTTTGGAAGTTGGTTCGGTTCTATGGGTTTGTACTTTGAACATGTAGATCTAGTGCTCGAAGTTTCAACAAAAATTCCAGAAATAAATTCTTTAAATTAAAAAAAAAAATAAAAGCTTCTTTGCAGCCTGGCTTCCCAGGCCCTCTCCAACCCAACTGCCATAAAGGCTGTGAGGAGGTCCTCTCCCATTTGCCAACATGATTCCTAAATGGCCACGTCCTGGGCTGAATTCAGCTAACCATGACCCTGAGGGAAAACAGGAGCAAGAAGGCAGCAGGACCTGCCTCTGCGTAGCCGCGGCTCTCTGGGAGGCTGCCATATCACCCTGGGGCTCAGACTGAAACTACAATCCTAAAAAAGGCCCAGAACTTGCCCAAAACACACTAGGTCCTCCTCAGCCCCCCCCCCCCCACGAGGCTCTCTTAGGCCAAAGGGAGCTGGGGGAGACAGCTTCTCACCTGACTGAGGGAAAAGGTGGCCGACACGACCCCAATGAGGACATTCAAGACATCCTTGACTAGATCCTTCTCCTTCATTAGGTACAGGGGGGGCAGCTGGAACAGGCCACTGTGGATAAGCTGCAGCTCCCCTTCCCGCAGGCGGTAAAACATGTCAAAGGCTTCCCTACCAGCCTCAGTGAGATACGGATCCTCTTTATTCCCAGGAGGACTGCAGGAAAAACACACAGTGAGGGAAAGCCATCTCCTTCCCAGTCCAGGTCATCTCCATGCCACCACAAACCCCACAAGGGACTGGGCAAGTGCTGCCAAGCTCTGGGGTCAAAGGAACCCACCTGAGATGGCCCAGAAAGCCCAAGTGGGAAACCTGCCTGCTCTGGGTCCTGGGCATCACTGACTGGAAGCCCAAAGCAGAGCAGGCAGCAGCACTGGGCTTTTAAGGAACATATAAACTGACCGGCCAGGGCAGCTAGGTGGTGCCATGGTACACAGAGCACCGGGCCAGGATTCGGGAAGACCTAAGATCCCTGGCCTCAGACACTTCCTAGCTAGTCCCTTCACCCTGTTTGCCTCCCGTTCCTCCTCTGTAAAAGGAGCCGGAGAAGGAAATGGCAAACCACTCTTGGATCTCTGCCAAGAAAACTTCAAATGGGGTCACAAAGTCAGACACGCCTAAAAACAACTGACCAACAAACTGACCATGTGCGGAAGGGGAATCAGGATGAGAAAAGGCCTTGTAGCAAAGTCAGGGCAGGACAGACTCAGCTGAAGGCAGCAGGGGACATTCAGTCTGAAAAAGGAGGACCTCTTTCCAAATGCCCAAATGGTTATCAGGTGAAATTAGACCAAGAGGCAGCTTCAACATTCATAGAGCGATTTCCTCACAATATCCCGGTGAGGCAGGGAGAACAAATCGAGGCTTGGAAATCAGACGCCCAGGGTCACCCAGCAATCAGTGAGGGGACAAGCTGGGATTCCAAGTGGGCACTGCCTGCCTTTTGGTCAGGTCTGCCCTGGTCTTCAGGGGAAAATCAGTTGTGACTCCAGAGGAATGAACCAAGGCCGGGAAGAGTGAGGGCAAGTCATTTTGTTACTATTGAGTTCAGTGTAACTTGCCTTGAAACAAAAACACGACAAGCCAGAAGTTTACAGTTTCACAGCCCCAAATCACCTTCACGGTGCTTTCCAGACTGAGCTCTTCAGGTTTGCTAATGATCTGGCTCATGATAAAAAATAAGACTTGGAGGTGAAAATCAAGAGTTTAAATGGAAACAAATCATTTCAGTTCGCTGGGCATCTGCTCTGTCCTAGGGTGGCAGGAAAGTCAGCCGCCCTAAGGACCTTATGACCAAGTTTTTTTAAAAAGCTGTTGTTGTTCCACGTCCCCTGACCCACTTGGGCAGAAGCCGATCGACTGCAGAGGAGGAGGAGGAAGGGGATTACTGGACCTCTGAGGTCCTCTCACTAGCTGGGATGAGCTTCTAAATGAAGTTCTAAAGAACAAAGACCATAGAAAAACCAAAGAGGAGCCCTGATCCGATGCCAGCCTGGGTCTTATCCTGATGGGGACACATCCAGCCACCACTGGAGGCTCTAAGTTAGGAGTCCACACAGCTGTGAATCTGCTTTGGACACTTGCCAACTATGTGACCCCGAGTAAGTCACTTTCCCTGCAAATGATCTCATCTGTAAAATGAGGATTGCAAGCCTCAGGCTTCCAGTTTCACTGGCACCACAGATGGGCCCAAATCTGATTTTCTGGGTCTGCTTCTCTGATACCTCCTCTGGATGATGGTTCCCTTAAAACAAAAACAAGCAGTCTGGCCAACACCTGAAAGGCCTGATCTGGGAGAATCCTTTCCACAGCAGATGCCCGGCTCCAGGCCAATTCTGCCTCATGGCTGTTCTTCCTGATACAAGATTCACTGAGACAGCAGCAGGCTTCACTCAAGGATGTCACATGAGCCTTCCTTCCCCCTCTGCCTAGTCTGAGCCCAGTTCCTTACTCCAGACTTCCCAAGTACCAGCACACTGTGAGCCCAAACAGTCAGCATCCCACCTCTAAAAGACTCCAATATCCCCCACCTACCAGCCAATCCTCTCCCAACATCTGCGTTTGCTGGGCTCATAGGTCAGCACGGCGTCCCAGAGGTCAATGTCTGGAGTCACGCTGGGCTCTGACTGAGAATCGGGAGTCAGATTAGATGCTGACTGGAAGCCTTCATCTTCTGACTGATCAATGCTTTGGGGAACCTGCAGATCACAAGGAGGACGGAGGTCACCTTCGACCGGGGCAGAATCCAAGTGTGGCCACCTCAGAACCACCAAAAACTCTACTTCTCTAGTTTTCTCAAGGATTTCCAAGCTAAAAACACAGGTAAGAGGGGGTCCATAAAGGCCAGGGAGCTTCCTGACTTTATCCTATGAAAACAGCCTCTGGTGCAGCCCTCCCACTCAAAAATATTATTCCTTCTTAAGGGTTAAAGGCTGAAGCCTATACCTGCCTTCCCTCCAGATGCAAACAAGGATAGCCAGGGAATATAAGGACTGAGTGGGATGGAGCTCCCCCCCAAGCCTCTCACCCCCAAACACAGTTGGGAGCCCCTCCTCAGAATTCTCCAAAGCCAAGACTTCTTGGCTGCTGAGGGCACTAAGTAGCCTATAGGGTCACTGCAGGTTTACCACATCTATCCTGGGTAACATGCTGTCTCCTCCACTCTATGGGCGCTCCCTGAGGGCAGGAGACTGTCTTGGCTTTCTAGCCCTGGCCTTTGGCACCAAGGCTGGCACAGAATAAGCACCCAATAATAAGTAACCCTTTTCTTATTTGTTTCTTCATTGGTAGAAAGGCCAAGAGGGCTAGGCCCTGGGATCCCAGCTTCCCCGGTCCCTCTCTTACTTCCAGTGCCTCTCCTTTGCTAATTATTTCCTATTTATCCTGTACATGGCTCACATTGGATGTCTTTGTTAAGCTTATTGTCTCCCCCATTATATGGTGAGCTCCTTGGGGGAGCTGGGACAGTCTTTTGTCTCTCTCTGAATCCTCAGAGCTTGACACACACCATTAGCACTTCATTAATGTTTAATGATTGATAAAGAACTCCGGGGTGAGAAACTCCCTCTGGGAATGCAGAATAGCATCTTTTCTACAACTCAGGAGTCAAAGAGCTGGCGGACCTCAGGGTCCCAGAAGCCTGGGCATCACTATAAAAATGACAGAAAGTTCCTCTAAGAGATCTCGGAGGCCCCCAATCCCTAAAACTAGCTAAAGCTGGGGCACCCATACTTGGATGGCGAGGCCTGACAAGTCAGCACTGTCTGGCACAGGCGGCAGATCCAGCTTAATGTCCATGTCGTAAGTGCGGCTGTGTACCAGGGCTCCAAAGAGGGAGCCATGGGTCTCTCTCTCAAACCTGTCCACACCAGGGTACTTCTGGGCAAAGAGCCCGATGGAGCGCAGGCCGGTGCCTGGTGGAGCCTCCATCACCTGCAGTGTTTTCTGAACCGTTTCCCGGCACTGCTGCTCTTGGCTGGCAATCAGGAAGCGTGCATCAGCCTCGAACATGCTCACGTCATAGTAATCGTAGCCCTGATGCTTGACGTTCCGGCCTACATGCTTGTTGTTCAGAAAATAGTCTCTCTTCTTAGGGAGGGACACAGGCGGGCCACTCCCAGCCAGGCGCACCAAGAGATCCAGCACAGCCCTGACTTCAGCCAACGGCAGGCCAAGGGCAGGGGCTGCCTCCAGCCCGTCCACCAGCTCCTCCAGCCTGTCGGCATCAGGACCCAGGCCCCCGACCCGCAAGTTGAAGGACAACATGAGGATCTTATTTTTCACGGGAAGCTGAGACCCGGCCGACAGTAGCTTGTGACCCTCTTCCTGAAAGAGGCCCATGAAAAGGGCATCATAAACCACCCTTTTGAGGCTCTGCTTGGCCCTCTGCATGCTGGCCCCAGGCCTGCCAGGGTGGGCCTTCCAGGGCACATGCCCCAGGTGGACCTCACATAGTTCATTGAAGAGTTGGGTGATGCTGGCCATCTCCAGAGGCAGCAACTGGACTGGGACAAATCATGGGTGAGAGGAGACTGTCATCAGCATCTGAAAGACAGCAAGAGAGGAGAAAGGAGACGCTTACTCCCTTTTTGTTTGCTTTCCTTTTTAAGCCCTCACCTTCTGTTTTAGACTCAATACTGCCCGTAGGTTCCAAGGCAGAAGGGCAGTAAGGCCTGGACAACTGGGGCTAAGTGACTTGACTAGGAAGTATCCGAGGTCACATTTGAACCCAGGACCTCCCATCTCTAGGCCTGGCTCTTTATTCACTTAATGGCCCCTTCGTAATGGCTATTCCAACCCTTAGCCCAAGTTCCAGAGCCCATAAGCAATGAACAGCCCAGTGGCAGAAATGCTGGGCCACACAGAGGGCCATATTAGAGAGCAGTCCCAGCATCCCAGTTGATATCCTCCCCCTCTTTGGTCCCTGCTAGAGGAAAGGGAAGGAGCCACAGAAAAGGGAGGGGAGAGACCTGGGGAAGGGGGCAGTCACGGGCTCGTTGGTAGAAGGGGGAGAGGCTCTAACCCAGAGCCAGGGCGCCCAAAGAGAGTGCCTCCTCCTCCCAGCGGCCCTCCTAGACTGTTCTCATCGGTCTCAGTCTCTTAGCACAGGAAGATGAGCCCCCAGAGGTTCCCAGAGCCTAGCCAGGCCTGGCCTCCCCGAGGCTCATCTCGGCCATCCCAGGAGGGCGGGAGTGCTCCAGGAGCGCCGGAGATGAAGCCTGAACCGTGAATGAAAGAGTGAATGAATGAATGAATGAATGAGTGAACGAGGGAATGAACAAACAAGGGAGTGCGGCTGGCGGGAAAGGATGCCCCGCCCCCGTAGGCGGGACCTCAAGCCGGGGCTGGAGTTGGGGGTCACGACGTAAGGATCTCCAAGGGCTCCGGAGTCCGGCTCCCCGCCCTCCCCAATCCACAGCTGACAAGCGAACTCACCGCTGTGGCCTGGAAGGAGCAACTCTCAACACGAACGCGGGATGATGACGTAAGATGCTAGTTACGTCAGCCCGCTGGCGACGCAAACGACCTGATCCCGCCCTTCTAGGCGACGGGAGAACCACGTGGCCCGAGGAGTCCTATCCTCCTACAGGGCCTGCCCATGATGCCTGAGCACGTGATCCAAGAAAGCCTATCATCGCACAGACCGTGTGCAGTCGGCCCACGTGACCCGGGGGCCCTATCGCTGTACTAGGCCTGCGCGCGAAGCTCGGGACCCAGGAAGCCCCGCCCCTGCCCCTTCTCCCTACTTGTGACTTGGTCACCGCGGTGTCTGCCGGGAATGCTCTTGCGACAATTAAGGAACTTTGGGTAACGAAGCTGCCCGAGCTCCCCAGTCCGGTCAAAGGAGGCGGAGCCCCGTTCAGTCTGGCCCCGGGCAGCGCTGCCCGTGAACTTTTCACTGCCAGGCTTTTGCTCACTTGGGTCCCTATCCAGAGCGCCATTCCTCCTCTTCTTCCATGTTTCTTTCCTCCCCATCGTCCCTGCCTGTTTTCCGGGACTATCCCTGACCGGTAGGCGGACGGCTGGCGGGGCAGGATTGGTTGAGGGAAAACAAGGATTAATTCCAACTCAAGTGAGTCTGGAAGACCCGAGTTCAAATCCAACCCTGAGACCTAGCAGGGTGGTCCCTGCCAGTCACTTAGCCAGTCTCCCTCAGTCGTAAAATGGGAATAACAGCATCTCCTTCCCCAGGGCTGCTGTGACAATTCAGTGGCTCCAGCTGCCCCCAGACCTCGAACTCTGACCTCCCGGGCTTCCTGTCACCCCCATTCCTCCCTCCTAGGGGAAGCCTCCCCAAACCCCTTCATTCTAGCACTTCCTCTGTTCTTCATCGCCTCGTTATCCTGTGTGTGACTTGGGGCGCCCCCATTTGGCTGGAAGCTCCTTGAGGGCAGGGGGGCATCCTTGGGACACTTTGTGTCCCCAGAGCTTAGGAGCACATGGTGGGCACTTAAGTGTTTATTGATGGATTTGTAAATCACTTTGCAAACCTTAAAACACATCAATGCCAGCTGTTGTTATTGTTATTATTGAAGAACTTGAAGGACCTTGGAGAACAGTCCAGCTCCTATTGTACAAAGGAGGAAACTGAGGCAGCCCATAGTCCAGAGAAGTGACGTGTCTAAGGCCACATAGGCATATTATTTTGTGGAGTGGGTTCTCTGACTCCAAACGCAGCTGCTTCTGCTCTCAGGCTCGGCACCCTGGGATGCCATCAGCTGTGGTCCATGACGCCCAGCAGGGTTCCTGCTGGTCCTGGTCTCGGGGATCACCTTGGCCCGAGGAGCAGGTAGTGGGGAAAGGGCCTCAGTTCACTGAAGCAAACAGAGAGAGGCTCAGACTGGGCCGCATCCCCAAAGGCCCTGCCACTCCCAGAACGAGGCCTCCTCCTGCCCCCGCTCACCAGACACTTGCAGCATGGGCCAGTCCGGTTGCAGCTGCCGGCAGAGGCGGGTGATGGCCAAGGCTTGCTTTGGAGAGGCTGAGAGATAGGGGCCTAGGGTGCTGGGGAGGGCCTTGCCCTCCAAGGCCCAGGCCAGGGCCTCCACCAATGAGATCTCAGAGTCCTGTGGCCAGAGACAAGGCAGCTGATACACCCCCCATGTCCCTCCACAAAGTCAGAGGGAGTAGGATAAGCAAGAAGGTCAAGGGAGTGAGTTCAGGGCTGGGGCACTCCCCCAGGGGTCAGGTCCTCTTTGTCCTAAGGGACAGGGTGTCAGAAAGAACTTGCTAATGTTTGGAGCTGCCCCAAAGTAAGATGAGCTGCCCCAAAAGGTAGTGAGCTCCCCATCCCTGGAAAGCTTCAAGCATGGATGGCCTGGATGACCTCTTGGCAGGACTACCATAAAGGAGATATGGGGACGGGTTGGAGTGGCTGGCCTCACAGTCCCCTGGAACCTGGGGATGCAGGCTCAAGCTGCCAGCTTCCCAACAGACAAGGGGTCTCTCACCCACCTGCAGCAGCACCAGCATTCGGCCCCTAGCAGGCCCCTGGAGCAGCCTGGTGAGCAGCTCCATGTCCAGACCTTGAAGGCTATAGCCTGGCCCCAGGACAAGCAGCACCAGCTCTGGCTGGAAACTGTAGGCCACTGGGAGGATGAGGCTTAGGAGGGCCAAGCGGAAGTTCCCGGGTTCTGTGGCCTGAGATGAAAGAAGGGGGATGAGGAGGAGGAAGAGAAGGAAGCCAGGGCCCAGGGGTGGGCCTCTTCTAGTACTGCCCCTGGGCTTGAGTCCAGCACAAAGCTAGCCACCTTAAGGGGGAGAGACCAGAGGGCCTCCAAGGGGCAGAACACAAAGGCAGATAAGGAGCCACCGGGTTTCAACACTGACCTGGAGGCCCTGTCCCTTCTCTGCCCGCCCCCCCCCCCCCCCATCCCCGTGCCCATAGAGGGCTCAAGGAAGGCAGCCACTGCCTGGGCTTGTCATGATGCCTCCTGGGGCCCTGCCCCATCCATCCCTACCTGTCAGAGCATGCGGGCCCCCTCCCATGTCCAGATCCTGCTCCCCCTCACTCTCCTGGGATGGCCGTGGGCCCCTCCAGCCCTGAGAATGCTCGCACCCTTCCCAGCTCAGACAGAACCAATTATCACACTGGTCTCAGGATTAAAGCTTCCTGGGTTGGAAGAACAGCCAGTCCGACTCCTCACTTCATAGATGTTGGAGAGAAAGACTTGGCCAGGGCCACACAGCCAGACTCTGGAGTCTTTAGGTTTGGGGGGAAACAGGGCACAGTGAACAGTGCCGGCCCTGGAGTTGTCTTCCTTTGTTCAAATCTGGCCTCAGACACTTCCATGCTGTGTGACGCTGGGCAAGTCATTTCATCCTCCTCTATCAAATGAGCTAGAGAAGGAAATGGCCAACCCCTCTAGTAACTGCCAAGAAAACCCCAAATGGGGTCACGAGGAATTGGGCATGGCTGAAACGTGCCACCTCCGGAAGGATGGCCCCTACCTGCACGAGTGATCCCATCGCCTCCTGTCTCCTCCAGCAGACTGCCACCCCCTGCCCCGGGACCCCTGCTCCCTCACTAATCTTCCGTCTCTTGCAGTCTGCTGACAGCTTCCCTGCTACACCCACATCTCCCCAAACCTCCACGAACCCCAACTTGGTCCTCCCACCCCTGCTAGTCATCAGCCTGTTGGAGACAACAGGTACTCAGCCCCCTTCCTCTCACATCTCTCAACCCTCTGGAATCCGGCTTCTGGCCTTATCATTCCACAGAAACTGCTCACACCCCTGCAGTCACCCCCACACCCAAGCCGTGGCCGAGGCCTGCTGTCTCACCTTGGCAGAGTCCCCCACCTGCTGCAGAACCTCACCCCTTCACACCTGGCCTGTTGCAATGGCTGCTGGGAGGGTGTCTCCTGCCCCAAGTCTCTCCCTGCTCTAATCCGTCCTCCAGCCAGCCACCCTGATTTTCCTGAAGCACAGGCAGGCCCCCTCCTCAATAAACTCCAGGGGCTCCCCACTGGCTCCAGGTTCAAATACAAAAGGCCTTCAAAGCCCCGCATGACCGGCCCCCTCCTCCCTATCCAGTCTTCTCACACCTCACTCCCCGGCACATTCTCTTCGATTCTGGGGCCCCAGCCTCCTGAGTGGCCCACCAACGAGGCCTTCCGCCTCTGGGCCCTCGCTGGCTCCCAGACTCAGAATTTTCTCCTTTTTCTGTCTTCTTCCACTCCTATCTTAAACTACCTCTCGCCCAGGAAGCCTTTCTTGGCCCCCCTTCTTTTGGAGCCTTCCCTCTAGGGGGCATCTCCGCAAAGCCATTTGCCTGTTGTCTCCCCAGTCTCTGCCTGAGCCTCGTATTCATCGTCCCTGGCCCACGGTACCTGTTTCCTGAATAATTTCTGCCTGACAGACTTCTGGTCCTCAGGCCCAGCCTGCCCAGCTCCCCCGCCTCTGGACTATAAGCGGCTCTCACCTGCGGCCCACCCAGGCAGATGCACCTCGGGGAGGGGGTTCCCTCTGGCCGCTCCTCTCCTCCAATGTGGAACACAAGGATTTGGCTGGGGTGGGGGGGAGGAGAGCCGGTTTTAGTGTAATGTGTTCTTTCCAACTCCCCACCCCAGCCATGGGCCCCAGGGTGGAGCCATGCTTTTGTTTACATGGTGCCTGTCTCCCCGCCATCTTGGGGGACCCACGCTTCTGGGAGAGTGGCAGAGCAGGAGACGGACATGTCCAAGGTCACACATTTAGGAGGTGCCACAGCCCCCCTGGACCCAGGTCCCTGCTGCCCAGGCCAGGGGAATCTGAGACCTCAAGCTGGAAGAGCTTCACAGAGGCCATCCTGGCCAACCCCCAGATTGTTCAGGGGGAAACTGAGGCCCAGAGAAGGGGAACAGGGTCACCTCAAGCCATCCCTACCCATTGTCCCTCAGGTCCTCAGGAATATCCAAGTCTCCTACAGCCACACAAAGCAGCCTGCTGAACACAGAGCAGAGACCAAAGTCAGGGTCACCTCCAGAAATGATCAGGACATGCACATGACCTCCCATCTGGGGGACACAGAAAAACAGCCCCCAGCCCTGCCCTTGGGAACCTCCAGTCTGGGGGACACAGAAGAACAGCCCCCGGCCCTGCCAGTCTGGGGGCAGATGCCATTCATTCACGAGAGAGAACAGAATTGGATGGGGGTGAGGGTAGAGGTGACCCAGGGCTGGACTCTGGGGCTCAAACTCCAAGGGCTGGAGGAGTCGGGGAGGGCCTGGGGTGGGCAGGGCGGGGGACCCCAGACGGGTGAAGTCCTCATTAAGCCAGGCCGGGCACTGGGTCAAACAAGGGATGCCTGGAGAGGCACAGAAGAGAGGGGGTCAGAAAGGGGATGCCTGGGGGTAGGAGCTCTAAGAACAAGGAAGAAAACCAGCTCCGGGCTCCTGTTCCCAGGCCCGCGAGCTGGGCTCACCTCCGCGACCCGAAGCTGAGGCCTCTGCGGAGGGCCATGATGGCGGCCGCTGCCACTGTGGGAGTCGCGGCGATCCCAGCCCGGACCTGAGGACGCAGGAGAGGAATCAGGCGCCCTGAGGTCACCTTGTCCAACCCCTCTTTATGGGGCCCGAGAGGCCATGTGTAAGAACGAGGACCAGAGAGGGGAAGAGCCACGTGAGGTCACACAAAGGCTCGGCTCAAACTCGGAGGGAGAACCTGGGCCTCCCACCTCTCCGGGGTCCATGTGCCCCTTCCCCTGGGTCAGTGTCACCTGGCCTGGCCTTCCAGGACTTCCAAGACGTCTGTGCCTGGCAGGGAGGGAGGGAGGCCAGGCCGGATGAGCAACGGGCTATAGGAAGGACGAGGCTGGATTCAAAGGAGCCCAGTGTGTCGTAGGCCAGGCTTGGGGGCATCGGAGAAGGCCGCCCTCCGAAGGTCTCCTTTACAGGAGTTTTTCCCACTCGGGTCCTCCCCCAAGCTGGGGGACCTTCCCGGGCCCAGACGGCCCACCCGCGGTACCTGCCCAGACAGGATCTTCTCCAGCAGAGCCAGGAGCTTCCCCAGGGCAGCCTGCGTCTGGTCCTGAGTGAAGGCCGAATCCAGCCTGGCACAAGGGCAGCGCGGGCTCAGCCCAAGAGGGGCTCCCACTCACAGACATGGGGACAGCCCAAACCCCACCCAAGACACAAGCACACCATGACACCTAGACCGGGGCAGAGGAGTGCCCGCCAGCAGCTCACAAGCCAGGGTAGTGCCCCGAGGGTGCCCAATGCCCAGCACTCGCCCTCGTCCCGAGGGTGCCCGGCCTGGCCCAGAGCCTGCCTCACCTGGAGCAGGCTGCTGCCTCCTCCTTGCTGAGAGCGCCGCCCCTCTCCCGCAGGACAGTGGGGGGCAGGTGAAGGCTGGAAGCGGAGTCGGGGGCAGCCAGGCCAATGCCAGTGCAGGGGAAACACGGGGGGCAGCTGAGGAGCTCGTCCAAAATGGGTCCCGGCCCATCTGTGGCCGCCGTGGGCTGAGCCCCAAGCAGGGGGTGCTGTGTGCTGGGAGTCAGGACTGGGCCTGCGTCTGGGATGGAGGGACCAAGGCAGAGAGGGCTGGGGCTGAGCCTCCTTCCATCACCTGCCCGGCACAGCCAGGCCTTTGGAGGAAGTCTGGGAACAGCCCTCGGGGCTCTCCGGTGGGCCACAAGCAGCCAGTACCAGGGTTCCCATTTGGCAGATGGGCAAACAAAGGCTTGGGGAGTCCTGGCTCGAGGGTGAGACCCTCCCCATTTCTGGGACATCACCCTGGGGATCCCTTCGGTGCCTCCCTCTGGGCCCTGGGGTCCTACCTTCATGCCCGAGGCTTGCCCAGTGGCGGGCATGGGCCGCTCTCACATTCTGGATGGACTCCACCGCACTGCAATGGGGCATGGGTTAGAGGGAAGGGGAGGCTTTCAGGGACCCCCCCCCAGCTCGGGACAGTCCTCAAATCCCTCAGCCATGGTCACCTCAGACAAGGGGCCGGATCCCCGGAGAGAGCTGGCACAGGGTCTCCCAGCAGCGTCTGCAGGGTCATACACACACATTCGGCCAGAGACCGCAGGTGATAGCCGCCCTGGGGAAGAGATGGCCGCTGGGCTCAGGGAGCCTCTTCCAAGGGCCGGCCCAGAGGCACTGCCAGAGGACGGTCTGCTGTGTGCACCCCCTTGGAGGCCCCAGAACACGCCAGGGAAGACAGGCCTAGGGCCGAGGGCCTAGCGCTCTCTGCTTGGCTCTAGCCCAGCGATCTAGCCTCCCAGCGCACTTGGGCCAGGCAGATGGGCATCTCTGGGCTCAGCACCCCAGGGACCCTGGCCTCACCTCAAGCACCGCACAGAGCCGGCCCCGGGCCAGGGGAAGCAGCAAAAGCGTCAGGTGGGCGAAGCACTCCGGCATGGCCTCCATCTGGCCCTGAAACCCAGCCAGGCAGACGGGGGTACACTCATGTGGGGTCCCAGCCCGGCCTGTGCCCCATCTACCCCACTCCCCTCATCGGTCTCTGCCCCTCTTCCCCAGCGATTCCCCCCCCCCCCCAGGACTTCCACCTCAGAGGGACTGTCACTTCCCACCCAAACCCAATCCCCTCCTCCATGGCCTCTGCTTAGGCTGTCTGTCCTCCCGGCCCATCTGTCCAGTCCGTCTCATTCACCTCCCCCCCCCCCAGTCCTGCTCACCTCAGGGTCCCCAATGCCGGAGTCAAATCCAGCTGACACAAGGACGAACTCAGGGTCAAACTTCAGGGGCCACAGCACGGGGGATGATGGGGAGACAAGAAGATGTTGGGGCTCGGCCAGGAGATGGAGCAGCATCGAACCCTCTCCCCTACCACGTGCTACTCTCTCAATATTGCTCCGACTTGGATGACTAATTCACACTCCAGTGTGAAGGCCTGACCTTTTGTTAAAAGGGGCTTCCCTGTGACATAACTCCCAGAAGGGAGCCCCCTAGCCAGGACCTTCCTGGGGCCCTGCCTAGCTAGCTGCTCCAGGGTCCTCTGCAGACAAAGCAGGCCGGGTTCTCCCCCCCAGGCCCGCCCTACCTCCCCTCCCAACCACGGCTCACCTCGATGGCCAGCGGGAGCAGCACGTGCAGAAAGACGGACACATAATCAGCATTTCTCATCCCAATCTGTAGTTAGAGCAGACAGAGGAGAGGTAGGAGGGGAGGGGATGGGTGGTGGGCACAGAAGGAGAGCACGGATAGAGGGTGGGCAAAGGAAGGGATAAATGAGCAGGTGGGCAGAGAAGCAAGGGATGGAGGGGTGAGCAAAGGATCGGGTATGGAGGAGGAGACAAACGGGTAGGGAAGGGCCTGAGAAACCGAGTTACCAAAAAATCAGCCCCTTGGTCCTCCCTCCACCTTGGGGCACAGACAGATCCATGCCCAGGCAGAGAAGAGCCCAAGACACAAGACAGAAGGGAGAGAGACGAAGAAGGGTACCAGGGAGACAGGCAGAGACCGGAAGAAATAGTCTTTCCATGCCCAAAAGTCCCAAGGTCCCTCTGGTATGGACTCTGCCCACGTGAAGAAAGGGCACCCAAGTCAGAATCAGGGCAGGTTGGCCCAGAGGCTCCTTCCTTATTGCTGGGCAGTCCTAGAAGGCACATTAAGGCCTTCTGGTTCTTTCCCCAAGTCCTATCTGCCCCCACCCCGGTGGGCTTGATCCTGATGCCCCATCGTCCCTCTCAGCCTCCTTGAGGACAAAAGCAAAGGTTCTAGAGAGTGCTCCCCTGGCAAGAAAAGAGAAAGGCAGTGAATTAACTGCACAACTGAATTAAGAACCACAGTTGTAGAAGAAAGTGCTTTCCCTATGACAGATCTCACTATCCCCATTTTACAGATGAGAAAACTGAGGTTCCAAGAGGGTAAGAGTCATTGTGGTACAGCGCAAAAAGCACTCAGCTTGAAATCATGAGACCTGGGTTCAAAAATCCTCTCTCATCGTGTACCCCGTTAGACAAATGACCTCACTCCTCTGTTTGTCCTCTGTGAGACAAGGGAGTCAGCCCAGAGGCTTCTTCCACGTCTGGACTCTGGGTCTGTCCAGGAGCCCAGCGTGAATCGGGGGCTGGCATAGCCTGCCAGCACTAGAACCAGGCTGAGCCCTTCCCTCCCTACCTTATTCCAGGGCACGTTGATGGTGAAGCCTCGCCCGGGGCCCTGACCCACAGCATTGTAATCGGATTCCTGCAGTCGAGGCCAGAAGCTCTGGTGCTCATATCGATGCCAGGAGAAGTAGAGGACACTGGCAGGGAAGAGAACCCACCTCGCCACCTGCCCCCACTCCCACTTGAAGCCTTCCCTGGTCCTGCCTCCCCCCGCCACCTTCAGCCTTATGCTGGGACCATCTCCCTTCAAACTAGACTCCCCCGAGGCGTGCGTCGCCCTTGTGAGGGGCTCAGGGGCCGGGGCTCCCTCAGCCTGGAGGCTCCGGGGCCCACATCTCCTCACCTGGGGTCGTTTTCAAAGATACGCTGGGTCCCCTGTCCGTGGTGAATATCCCAGTCAACAATAAGGATCCTGGAGAGGGACAGAGTCAGTCACTGGGACCAGTGGGGCCCCCAGACAGCTCACTGCTAAAAGCCTCTTTGGAGAGGGTGCTGGGCAGGAGAGAGAGGTAGGGCCATTTGGACGTTCAGAGGCTGAGGGGGCCTGCCTCTGTTTCCCGAGGGAGTGGACGGCAGCCGTGGGCAAGATCTCACGTGGGAGGTGGTCACCGAAATGGCTGCTAGGCTTGGTGGGGCTGACTGCCCTCCTCATGGCTCAGCCCCAGCCTCAACCCTCAACTAACAGAGAACTAACAACTCATCTCCAATGATAGAAAAGCCCAGATGGCATGGGTGTCCCCGAACCAGGTCATGTTAGCAAGGGGCAGTCTGAGCCACAGAGCCCCTGGGCCACCTCCTTCCCCGCGGGCTGTGTGGCCAGCAGTGGGCGCCGGGCCCTGCCTCCGCTGGGCCTGGCCCTCAGTGACCTGCTGTGGGTGGCTAGCCCGCAAGGTGAGCAGGGGGGAGGTCCTTGAACCCAGGGCTGGGGAGCTTTGGGCCTCTCCTCTTCCAGCTCATGGGGGAACCCGCCAGGGAACACGGGGCCACCTCACCTCTGCAGGCCGTGTCTCCTCTTGGCGTACTCGGCGGCTATGGCCACGTTGTTAAACACACAGAAGCCGTTGGCAGCATCTCGCTGGCTATGGTGTCCGGGAGGCCTGGGGGGACGGAGGGGGTCACAAGGCCCGTCATTTCCTCTCCAGTATGCCAGAGCTGATGGGGAGGAGGGATGACCGGGGCACCCCCAGCTCCCTAGTTCTGCAAGGAAGCTTGGAGGCATCTAGTCCACCCCAGGAGGGACCAGGCCTGGCCCCAGCCTACAGGCCGTTACCTCACCAGCGCCATCCCGTTGCCTACAGCTCCGGTCAGTATTGCGTCCACCAGCTGCAAGGTGGCCCCCACGGCCATTCGGGCACAGGGGAATGTGCTCTGGGAAGGAAGGAGGCGACATATCCTGGACAGGCGGTCTGGGAAGAGGTGCCTTCCTGTGCGTGCACGTGTGTGCATGTATAGGAGAGATAAAGGGGCAGGGGGGCCAGAGGGCAGCGGGAGTGGTGCCTGGGTCCCCTGGGCCGCCTCTCAGAAGGGGGGGGCTGTCACAAACCGGGTGAAAGTAGACGGCGTCATACTGCTGAGCCAGGGTCTGGAGCTCCTTCTTGCTCATGGCCTGGGTCCCCTTCACCACAGCCACATACTCGGGGCTGGGGGCAGAGGTCAGACATCAGAGGTCAGAGCTTGGCCCAGGACTGTCTAGACAAGGATGAGGAGGAAGGAATCACTTCTTCCAGCTGGGAAGGGGCCTCGGGGAGGTGGCAGGCTCTCCTCTGTCCTCTGAAGCTCTATCCCTCCCCTTCCCTCAAAGGGCACGGGGTGAGAACCTGAAGCTCTACGTATGAATGGGTTAGCCAAAAGTCCACAAGCACGCGGCCATCCTCTGGACAGGTGGTTAGCCCGTGCAAGGGGCTCAGGGATTCTCTCCCCCGGCTCCTCAGGGGCAAATGGTGGCCTGTCCCTGCTTCCTGGACCCTCAGGGGACAGTGGGAATGTCCTTCCAACAGGAGGAACTCATCCTGCCTCCTCGTCTGGACTTTATCCACTTGGCCCGTCTCCAATCCACTGTCTCACTGTCCACAGCCCCAGAAAGGGCATTCTCTCCCGGGGTCACAGAGCGCCAGGGATGGGGGAAGGGGTGCTGTGCTGAGAGCCCCCAACACACGGGCATGTCCCTGTGCGGCCAGGGCCGATACCCACCTGTGCACCATTTCTAGCTCCTCCTCGGTGGCCTCCCGGACTGGCAGCCGCACACACCTCTGTGCCAGGCCTCGCTGGCAAAGCCGGGCATAGGTGGACGTTAGGCGCTCGGGCACCTCGATGGCACACTCAGGGCTAGAGGAGGCAGGGAGAGCTCATCAGGGTCAGCCCCTGCCCTGAAAGTCAGGACACCTGGGGCCTCGCCCTGACTATGCCTCAGTTGTCCGGAGGGATCAGAGGCCTGGGCTCAAATTCTGGCTTTGCTGCTGCCCGGCTCTATGTCCCTGGGCAAGTCACTTCCCTCCCTAGGCCTCAGGTTCCTCATCTGTAAAATGAGGGGCTTGGACTGGATGATCTCGAAGCACCATCTTGGGGTTATCCAAGGGAAGGGTCCTAGACTCATTCAATGAAGAGCTAGGAGGACCTTGGAGAAAAGCAACTCTAACCCTGCCATTTGGGGAAACTGAAGCCCTTGGACAAAATTTAGTAGTGTCAGGAGCAGATAGTGGCTCAGTGGATTAAGAACCAGGCCTGGAGACAAGAGGTCCTGGGTTCCAATCTGGCCTCAGACACTTCCTAGCTGTGTGATCTTGGACAAGTCCCTTAACGCCCATTGCCTAGCCCTTACCGCCCTTCTGCCTTGGAACCAATACCCAATATTGATTCTAAGAGGGAAGGGAAGGGTTAAAAAAAAATGGAGGCAGGGCACTCTCAGGCCACAAATGTTGCCCACAGAATATTTTCAGCATGTTGCTGGCCTCGGCCAGCCAGAAGTCGGTATGGGTTTGGGGTCCCTGAAAGCCTCAGGTTTTCGGGGATCATCTCCACAGCACTGCCCCCCCCCACCAAGGAAGGGGGGACACAGAAGGCAGGGCTCCCTTACTCATCCCAGAGCAGCCGGACCCGAGTCATTGCCTCGTCGTAGATCAGGGCTGTCCCCTGGGGCCTGGGGGGCCTCTTCTCTGCCATCGCTGCTCCTGCTGGCCAGAAAGCAGAAGGTTCTGTGTCTGCCCTCGTGGGGCTCCTCACTCTCAATTCTCCCTCCTCTTTCCTCTCCCTTCCCCTAGCTGGGGGCCCCTTTTCTCCCTCCACATTCTCCTTTCAGGGCCTCTCAGCTCCTCTGGGTGCAAGGATCCCCTCTGGACAAATGCTCCCCCCTCCCCCCCCACCCGCACAAGCAGACCCTTCAGGCCTCTCCTTCACTGGCCCAGCTCCTGAGGCCATCTCTAAGCCTTTGCACAGGCCAGAGCAGCCTCTCTTCTGCTTTGTTTAAGCCCTTCCCTATGTCTGAGCATCTAGGAGGTTCCAAGGCAGAAGAGTGGCAAGGACTTGGGGTGGGGGGGGTGGGGGGGAGTTAAGTGACTTGCCCAGGGTCACAGAGCCAGGAAGTATCTGAGGTCTCGTTGGAACCAAGCCCTGGCTCTCCATCCCCTGAGCCGCCTCCCTGCCTAGAAGTCTCCCATGGGAGGTCCGCTGAGATTCCCACCTCCTGCCCTGGCCAGAAAGGTTTCCTGCCTTCCCACTCTCCCACTGCTCTCAGGTAGGGCCCCAGCACCATGCCTGGGTCCTCCTCGCACTCCCCCCCCCCCCAGGCTGGGAGCTCCCTGAAGGTCTGGGTCTTCCCACCCACCAACCGAGAGGGAGGCTCGCTGGGCCGGGAAAGCTTCTCCCCATTTTACAGAGGGAGAAACTGGCCCAGGGTCCCACAGCCCAAGCATGCACTGGCCGGAGGGATGGATGCTGGGGGTTAGAGGGGGGAGGGGGCAAGAGCTCCAGCGGAAAGATCCTCCCTCCTCCCTCCTCCCTCCTCCCTCTCCCCGGGGAGCAACAGCAGCCCACGAACGACCTCGGGCAGCGGACGCTCTCAGGCTCCGGGCTCTCGTGGCCTCCCCCGCTCCCCGCATCAGCGCCCGAGAAGAACAGAATTAGAAGGGACTCGGGACAGCGGGCTCCGCGAGGGCCACCTCTTCCGGATCCTTCCTTTACCGCCGGGGCCGCAGGCTCCTCCCGGGCCCGCCCACCTCTGGCCCCACCCCCGGGTCCTGGCCCGCCTCCCTCCGAGGCTGAGCTCCGAGGAGAGCCCCCTTAGGACCTTCTGCC
>NC_058134.1:305863139-305903224 GCF_016433145.1 Gracilinanus agilis
GGAGGAAGGAAGGAAAGGAAGAAAGGATAGAGGGAGGAAAGGAAAGAGGGAAGGAGAAGGAGAGAGGGAGGAAGAAAGAAAGAAGGGATGGAGAAAGAAAGAAAGGAAGAGAGGAAAGGAAGGAAGAGAGGGAGGAAGGAAGGAAACAAGAAAAAAACCAGAGGGAGAGAAGGGCTGAGGGTAGGTGGGTATAGGCAAAAAGAAACAGATCACCAGGGACAGGGACAGGCAGTCTTCTGCCAGCCCTTGGCCCAGGTTACAATTGGCCAGGGTGGGGTCAGGGCATGGAAGGCCAGGACTCACGTTTCCACTCCTCCAAGGTCCGGTCAACGTCGTCGAAGGAGTCATCGTAGAGCTGGGCCTTGGGCTCCTCCTCGGATTCATGCACAGTCTCAAAGTAGGGGTGAGTCAGCGCCTCGGCAGCTGTCACTCGCTTCTCGGCATCCAGTACCAACATCTTCTCGAGCAGGTTCACAGCTGGGGGCAGACCCAGGGACGTGTTGGGGGTTCCCGGGGGAGCAGAGGGAACTTCTGACCCAGAAACCACGACAGGGGCACCCCAGCAGAGAAAACCAATAGAAGCAGCCAAGCCCCAAATGATGGTCCCCAGACATTGGCTGAGACTTCTCCAGTCTCCATGCCTTTGCCCTAGGCTGTCCCCCACAGTGGAATGCTTCCTCTCCTCCCTTGGCCCATGGCTTCCTTCTAGACCAGCCCAAGCCCCCCAGCCCTAGAGGCTGGAGTCTTCCCTTCTCTGATGACTCTCCCCCTGCTCTGTCTATGCTGTTGGTCTGTGAAATCAGTTTCCTGGCCAGGAGGTCTTGGATTCAAGGACCACCTTTGTCCAACACATGACCCTGGTGGAATCCCAACTGCTCTAAGACTATTAGTGGGAGAGAAAGCAGAGACCTGTATTGGTGGCGGGAATATCCTCCCCTGAGAGTTCCCTGGACCAATGGAGCCCTAGGACCAGAGCCTAAGCTGCAGCCGCTGAAGCGTGAGCTTCGTAAGGGCCCATGGTTTTGCCTCTCTTTGCAGCACAGTGTCTGGTATACAGTAGGCTTTTAATTCATGCTTGCTGATTGGCATTAGGAAGCAGGGTCATAAAAATATATCATAGGAGTCAGAAAGCCTGGGCGGCCCCCAGCCTCCCTTACTTACCCAGGGGGGGCGCGTTCTTCAGGATGGAGGCAAAGTCCTTCTTCTCCAGCTCTGGGAGATTCTCCATGTAGTTCTTGGCCTGTAGGACACAAGCCTCAGCCCAGGGCACAGGCTCCCTTCCAGCCCCAGGCTCTGGGCTGGGGCTGCCCGCCTGCCCTGAGGCCCCCTGCTGGCCCAGTGGGCTCCCCTGTACCCCCAAGTACACTCACATCCTGACTCTGGAGGCGCTGCACAAACTCGGGGGGAGGTGTCCCCGTCACCTTCATGATCTCCATCAGCTGGTCCAGGTCTGCCCAGGCAAGGTCAAGTCAAGGAAGCCAAGCCCAGAAAGGTCGGGCCCAGCCCACTCCCCACCACCCGGTTCAAGCAGGGGAGAGAACTGCTCTGCAATGGAGCCCAAGGAGGGCCTCCGGGCCAAGCCATAGTGGGGAGAGCTGGATTCTTTGTGTGTTAGGAGTGTCCCTTACTTGGATGTTTCTCCAGTTCTGGGCTGAATCTGGGCTGCCTCAGGGTGATCTGCCTTTTTTGGTTTTATCTCTTACCTTCTGGCCCTATCAGTTCTAAGACAGAAGAGCAGCCAGGACTAGGCAGTCAGGGTTAAGTGACTTGCTCAGGATCACATAGCTAGTAAGTGTCTGAGGCCAAATCTGAACCCACGACCTCCCCTCTGGAAGTCCAGTGCTCTAGCCACGGTGCTACCTAGCTGCCCCTGTGACCTGCTTTTTCCATATTCCCCACCTCGACACTAATACATTGTTGGTAGATTTGTGAACTGATCTAACCATTCTGGAGGGCCATTTGGAAGCATGCCCAAAGGGCTATAAAATGGTCCTGTCATACCTCTAACTGGGTCTGGATCCCGAAGAGATCATTAAAAAGGGGAAGAGGGGGCAGCTGGGTAGCTCAGTGGAGTGAGAGTCAGGCCTAGAGACAGGAGGTCCTGGGTTCAAACCCGGCCTCAGCCACTTCCCAGCTGTGTGAACCTGAGCAAGTCACTTGACCCCCATTGCCCACCCTTACCAATCTTCCACCTATGAGACAATACACCGAAGTACAAGGGTTAAAAAAAAAAAGGGGGGGGGGGAAGAGCCTCCTTGTACAAACACATTTAAAGCTGCTCTATTTGGGGTGGCAAAGAACTGGAAACTGGGAAGCCCATCGCCTGGGGAACGGCTGAACCAGTCATGGCACATGCTGGCGATGGAATACTATTGTGCTCTAAGAAATGAGGAGGAGGCGAATTTCAGAAAGAGCTGCGAAGATCTGCAGGAACTGATGCAGAGTGAAATAAGCAGAACCAGGAGAATGCTGGCTGGAGGATGATTATGTGAAGCCTGGGCCACTCCCAGCACAGTCCTGAAGGATTTACCAGGGGGATGCTGTCCACCTCCAGAGAAAGAATGGATGGGTGCGGACCGAAGCACACCAGCCTTCCCATTTTTATTTGGGGTTTTGCCTATGTAAGAGTGTGCTTCTACAATAAGGACCAATATGGAAGTGGGTTTTGCATGACAATAAAAATAAATAAATACACCCTACCTTTTGAGGGGCTTCATCGGCATAGGGTATGAAATCACCCAGTGTGGAAACTCCCTCTACTGGGCAACCCTGCAATTTTTCGCTTAGGGAATTCACAGAGGAGATAAATTACTAGCCCAGGGTCACCCGGCCAGAATAGGTTTGTGGCAGGATTTGAACCTGTGTCTTCCTCACTCTCCATTCACCACAATTTTCATCATTACTAATTTGGGGTTCTCTTTTTTAAAAAAGCTGTTGAGGGACAATCTATGAAGGCTGGGATTGGGTTCTGCTGTTTCTGGGGACCTATTTGGGGAGCTTTTCCCACTGTTTTGGCTTTCCCCATGAAACCCGGACCCAGCACTTTCTCCTTGGTGAGGATGAACTGTTCTGGGCCTGCCCTCCCATCCCTCTCCTGTCAGCGTCCCCAGAGGAGGATACGGTCACTCCCTTTGAAAAGGATCTTTCCAGTGATCATCTCTGCCATGATGCAGCCCACAGACCAGATGTCCACTGAAACATGGGCCCAGCCCGGCCACGTCAGGCTGGCAGGAGAGGGTGAGCGGGGCTCTTGCCCACACTGCCCCTTGGCACACTCCCCCCCTCCCAGAGACCATGGCCACCAGGGGCTTGTTCCTCTGAAGTCCGTCCTGATTCTAGCCTCTCCCAACCTCAGGCCAGTAACACTCCTGTCGCCCAGGGTCCCCCTCCATCCACGAGCCATCCTCCGGACTCGGCTCAATCCAGGCTCAGGGCGTCCAGACTCAGTCTCCCTTCTTCCATACATTACTGAAAACTGATCAAGCTACGCAGCCAGAGGCCATCTCCCTTCCATTCTCCTTCTGGTCAGGCCCGGCCGGGTGCCATTACCTGTCTGTGTGTAACGCATCCAGTTGAGGATGACCTCAGGTGCCCGGTACCATCTGGTCACCACGTAGCCAGTCATCTCACTGTCTGTCTGTCTGGCCAGGCCAAAGTCCAGAATCTGTGGGATGGAGACGCAGGGAAGTTGGGTGGGGGAGAGGCATACCACCCAGACGAGCCCACAGCGAGCCAACCAGCCATGGAGGGGCCCCGGGTTACACGTGGTCCTCTTCCGCGTGGCTAGTGTAGCCACATGCCCTCATGTCCTCGTCTGGGGAAGAGAAGATGGAAGGAGCAGCGCAGACAAAGGCCAGTCTTGGCGTGGGGCCTCCCCCGCCCCCTTGTTCTCAGGCAGCTTCACCGCTAACCTCTCGACCCAGCTGTCTCCCTCACCTTCAGCTCACAGTCCTCATTCACTGCCAGGTTACCGGGTTTGAGATCCTGGGGGGGAAAGCCAGCTGCCATCTCATCGTTCTCCAGTGCTAGCCCCGACCCCACCTCCTTAAAAGGCACAGCCTCCCCCCTACCCACCCACCCAAGGCCACTGCTGTCTCGTCCCACTATCCTTCTCCAGCCTCGGCTCCCCAGTCCCATTCACAGATGGTCCCTAAGCCTCCCATATCCCTCGAACCCTGGCCCAAGCTCCATCGCCTGCAAGGCACCCTCCCAAACCCCTCAGCCCATGTTGAAGGTGGCAGTCATGGCGAGGAAGGGGAAGAGGAGAGAGCCCAAGGCTGGGAGGTGGGATACCAGCAGGACTCCCACCCTGAGTGAAAAGGGTCACTCACCCTGTGGACGATGCCAGCAGCATGGATGTACTACAGGAGAGAGAGAGGTGCAGTCTGTGATGTCCGGGAGGCCGAGGCGGACATCATCTCCCCTTCCCCAGAGCTCGGAGCCTACCCCAGACCCTTTTCCCCATCAAGGACCCAGAGACCCCCCCTCCACTCCCCCTCTGGTGACTCCTAACTGGCTCCTTCAGACTCTCCCCGGGAATCGACTGGCTGTCCTGGCCAGGCATGGTAGGCGTCATTGGGCTCGGAGGACTCGGAAGTCCTCATCTGTGCAATGGGCCCAGGAGGCCTCTGTGTTATGGTGTGTGAAGATCACACCATAACGTCACCAGGGACGGACCTTGAGCCCCCGAAGAATCTGGTAAACCAAGAACTGGATCCGGTCATCGCTGAGCTGCTCATGTTTCATCAGCTTGCTGAGATCGGTGCCCATGAACGGCATGACCAGGTAACTGCCAGGGAGAAGAGGCCCCGTCACCTCACCCGGGCCATCATCCGCCAGGGCCAAGGCCAGGAGGGACACAGCCTCAGCCATCAAGAAATAGCCACAGGGGCAGCTAGGAAGCTCAGTAGATAGAGAACTAGATCTGTAGAACTCAGACGCATCCTAGCTGGGTGACCCTGGGCAAGTCATTTCCCCTCCAATGCCTCTCCCTTACTGCTCCAGGGTCAACTGACTCTCCTCAAGATTCTAAACCCTTCCTCAACGGTCAGAAACTCTGCAGCAAGGCTTCGCAGGGCTGACATGCACCCTATTTGCACTACGCTTGGAACCAATACACAGTGCAGATTCTAAAGCAGAAGGTAAAGGTTTAAAAGGAAAAAGCAAGAGCGAGCCAACGCTGCCTCCCCAAAGCCCTTTGCAGTTCTCAGAAAGCAGACGATGGCCAAACACTATGCACACGTGCTGGGAGAGGAGGCTAAGGAGCTGCCACGAGGCAGAAACAAGAACCAGGAAGGGCAAATGGCCCGCTCTGCTGGACCAGACAGGGGTGCGGCCAGGGATCCCTACCTCCATCAACCAAGGAGCCTCCTTTCCCGCCCAGGAGAAGGGCACGGGGAAATGAAGACAGCTCAGCTCACAGGTGGAACATTTGAAGGGCAATCTCTATGGCTAAAGGGATTCCCCTGGTGCCTGTGCTTGGCCTTATCTGACCTGCCAAGGCCTGCAGTGCCCAGACAGGGCTGGGGGTCCAGCTGCCCCTAGAGAACAGCATGGGCCTGGGGATAAAGCTCCCCACCTCTAGGTCTGGAAGGCCACCTGGTCATCTGGTCGTTCCTTTCTGGAGAGAGTGGCCCTGCTGGGAGCAAGTAGACCTACAGCTCCCTCATCCCAAGCCAGGCAAAGATGAGGTTCCAGCCCGTGGATGGGCCACGACCCAGAAGCCACCTGCCCGTCGTATCTTTTCTCTGGGAGCGCGTATGTCTCTGTGGCTTGTATACACCTCAGTAATCCCGGCGGTTAGCTTACGGTGGCAGCTGTGAAAACCTCCTCCTGAAACCTGAACAGGACTATCATAGGGATGTTAGAACAGAGAGGGTATTCGTCAAGTGCCTCCCGGCATGTAGCGGGCACCATAGAAAAGCTAGCTAGTGGTTATGAATAAGAATTATTATTATAGATACACTCATCTAATGTTATTTTACAAGATACAATATTATTAATGTTATTGTTGTGGACAATAATAACAGGGCAGGTAGATGGGACGGTGGATAGAGCACTGGGTATGAAGTCAGGAAGACCCGAGTTTGATTCTGGCTTCAGACACTTCTTTACTTGTGTGACCCTGGGTAAGTCACTGAACTCTGTTTGCCTCAGTGGTAAAATGAGCTGGAGAGGGGCAGCTGGGTAGCTCAGTGGAGTGAGAGTCAGTCCTAGGTTCAAACCTGGCCTCAGCCACTTCCCAGCTGTGTGACCCTGGGCAAGTCACTTGACCCCCATTGCCCACCCTTACCAATCTTCCACCTATGAGACAATACACCGAAGTACAAGGGTTTAAAAAGAAAAAAAAATGAGCTGGAGAAGTATGTGGCCAACCGCTTCAGTATCTCTGCCAAGAAAACTCCAAAAGGGATCCTGAAGAGTCGGATGCAACTGAAACAACTGAATCACAACAACAGATAATAATAACGATATTATCATTGTAGCTGGATGACCAGTAGGCAACTTTTCTAATAGTCTGGGAAGGAGACAGTGAGAGGCTGGCTTAGGGTAGGACTGAGTGAAGAGAAGGGGATGGATGGGAGAGAAATGGAGCTCTAACTTGCAGGATTCCTTTTTGGGGACCTATTCTTTTACTTTTTATTTTTTAAACTCTTATCTTCTGTCTTGGAATCGATACTGTATATCGGTTTCCAGGCAGAAGAGCGATGGGGGTGAAGTGACTTGCCCAGGGTCACCCAGTTAGGATGTGGCTGAGGCCACCTTTGAATCCACTGAGCCACCTACCTGCCCCTTGGTACCTGTTCTTGCCCTGAGTCTACCTTCTCTTTGCCCAAATGCCTGAAATGCACCTCTGCCTGTGGAATGCCTTTTCTCCCTTCAAGACTTAGCTTGGCAGCCATCCCTTCTGATCCCCACATGTATAAAAGGGTTGTTTTTTTTTTCTTTTTTTCAACCCTTCCTTTCTGACTTAGCATGAACTCTAAGAGCTAGGAAATTGGGGTTAAGTGATCCACTGATGGAGGAGAAAGGAGAGAAGATTCTGTGGTGCCGGCAAAGACAGGGGTTCAGAAGGAGCAGGACTTGGCTGGGAGTAGGCAGGGGGAGATGATGGCCTTGACTTTCAGCAGGCTCTTTGGGCGTGTGTGTGTGTGTGTGTGTGTGTGTGTGTGTGTGAAGATGGTTCCAAGATACTTGGAGGTCTGCGGCTGGGCCTGGAGGGAAAGAGAACTTGGAAATTGAGGAGGAGGCTGATGGGCCAGTGTGGTGCCAAGACAAGATGGGGGAGCCTGGAGATGTGGGTTCTGGTCCCTGCTCTGTGGCTCCCTCACCATGAGACCAAGGAAGAGTCTGGGGCCTCTGAGCTTTCTTCATCCGTAACCCAGAGGGATGGCCTGGAGGTTGCCAAAGGTCCCTTCTACCGCCTAAGCAAGAAAAGGGGTGTACAAAGAGGGAATGTCATGGAGCTGAGCCTTGAAGGTGCTCACACCGAGGAGGAGGAAGAGGAGGAGCTAGCAAGGGACCCAAGTGGAGGGAGCGGCCAGGGAGGAGGGCCATCAGGAGACAACAGCATCAGGGGAACCGATGGATTGGACCGATTGGCTCGTCCCCTGCCAAAAGCTGCAGAGAGAGAGGGCAAGGAGGGGGCCCTGCGATGAGCAATTCAGGGTCACTGGGGATCGTGAGGCTTGGAGGGAGGCAGCCAGGGTAGGAGCCCAGCAGGATGGGCTCTGGGTCCAGAGGAGGCAGTGGGGAAGGAGACGATGACCAGGAGGGGCAGCTCCGGGAGCAGGTCGAGGCTAGGGTTGAAGTAGGCTAGAAGAGAGCATCGCTTTGGCTAGGATACGGCCCACAGACGCCGTGGAGCCCAGCTCCCCCTCCCGGGAGAGGAAGGCCGGAGAATCTGGAAGGGCAGGCCCTCTGGAGGGCCAGAAAGGATCTGTCATAACTTGTCAGAGAGAATTTCCAAAGGGGGGCTGGGGGCGAATTCTCCAGATCAGGAAACATCCGGGCTGGGGACAGCTTTCCACAGGGCCTGGATGGCTGAGGGCAGGGGAGGGGTACTTCCAGGCCCACCCTAGGGAGCTGTGGCTGAGTCAGGGCCTAGGGAGAGGCGAGGACAGAGGACTCTGTCGCCCAGCTCAGGCCTGGCCGGCAAAGGTTACCCCAGCTCCGGTTACATTCCTCATTTTTAACCCCAGTGCCCAAGGTTATATTTCACACTCCCTACTGGTCTTTAAGCCCCCAGGCTCAAGGGTCACCTCCTTGGGCCACAAGGCCCAGGACTGTGCCCAGATAGCATCGAGGTGACCTCAGCAAGGGGCGGGGCAGGGGGCAGCTCCCAGTGGGAAGTCTCTCCCAATGAGCTGAAATGTCTCCCCCTCGGCTCCTGGGTTAGCTCTGTGGGGGAGCCTCGTCCCTCTGGCTCAGGACAAAATTCCAGAATCTCAGAGCTGAGAAGGGGCTTGAGCAGGACTGCCTTAATCTATACCAAGCAGCTCTGCCCAGTGGCCTCCAGAGAGAGAGCTCCTGCCCCCCCAGATCAGCTCCCTCCTCTTTGGGACAGCAGTGCTGTTCCTGACCTTGGGCCTAATTCTGCCTCCCTGCAGCCTCTGGGCCCACGCTGCTTCTCGGTCTGGCCTCTGGGGCCAAGGAGAACAAGGCCGGTCCTTCCTCTTCATGGCGGCCTCTCCAAGGCCACCCTGTCTCCCACTAGGGTTTTCAGCAGCCACTTGGACGGGAGATAGGTACGGCCTTCAGATTTTCAGGTGCTCCCCTCCCGCATCCCTCCCTGCCTCCAAAACCTTCTACGGTGCCCCACTGTTTCCAGAAGTCCCCTCCCCAGGTCTCATTTCTAGGTTTCTAAGGCCCCTTCCAGGATCCTGATAAATCCATGGCTCTTGGGCTAGATGGGGCCTCGGTTTCCCCATCCATCTCAAGCTGTGGGACAATCGGGGGAGGGCTGACATGCACCTTCAATCCTCAGAGGTTTGGGAAGCTTGGTGAGACGGAGGGATGTGGGGCACAAAGAAACAGAGCATATTTCTGGCCAGGGCTTATCATGCTCTCCTGCCCAGGGCCCAAGGGGGATTTCTGAGAAATGGGCTGGATTTTATTACATGAGTGAAAGATGGTGGTGGCAATGGTGGTGATGGGAAGGGGAGAAGCTATGTCTGCCTGAAACCCCTGCTTCTCTTCCTGTCCCTGCTGTGTCAGCCCCACTGATAGCCCATGCACCAGGGGCTGCTCCCCTTCCCAGCCCCAGACCAGGGTTCCCTGCCTCAGTGGTCCCCAAGAAAAGGAACAGAAACAGCTTCCCTATTCTACCATCAACCAGAGACCAGCCAGGGATCAGTTATGGGCCTGGGGAGGGGAAGGGGAGAGACCTTTGGGACCCTATCAATACCCTCAGGGCCTGAAGTCTGAAGTAAGCACAGGCCTCTGGGTACACCTGGGCGGGGGTGGCCCAGGCCTCCCCCTTTGCCCACCCATTGTCTGGTTGGAAAGTCACTGGAGGGCGGGAGGAGGCAGGAGCAAGAGAGACAGAAAATGAAGTCCCATGAGCACAAGAGTTCCCTAATGCTGAGCCCCCTCTCCTCCCTCCTCCCACCCCAGGCTACGTTTAGGATTGCTCCTCCTCTATCCCCCCAGATTGGGAGTTCCTTGAGACCAGGGCCAGGGCTTCTGCCCCCTACCCTACCGCTAGCTCCCAAAGGTGGAGGACATGTAGATGGCCATCCACCATGGGCTCCTATCTACTCACAAGTCTGTGAAGTCATCCAGTGTGTCATCCGGGGTGAAGACATCCAGTAGGCCAATCACCTGGGGAGACAGAGCAGCCTGAGAGACAGTAATAACTGCTTCCATTTCTAGAGGCTTGAAGCCATTTCCATGTTATCTCATTTGACCCTCACCACCATCCTGGGAAGATGGTGCTATTGTTATTCCCATTCTCCTGATGAGAAAACTGAGGCTGAGAGGGTCTGAAGTACATTTTGAACTTGGGTCTTCCCAAGTCTGATGCTTTATCTGGTCATGGGTGGAAGGTGGAGAAGGAGTAACCCTTCTCCCAGGAAAGGGTCCTTCCTTTATTCACTAGGCACAGAGATCAGAGGCTGCTCCATCTGCTCTCTTGGGTAGCCAGGGGCCAGCCGCCTGGAGCAGCAGAGCAAGGAGAACCTCTGAGCTGGGTTGTGTCCAACAGAAGAGTTTGGGGAGCCCCTCTGTACTTCTGAAGCCTGTGTGTTCCCTTGGGTGCCCAACAGCACAACTAACAAGTCATCCAAACAAGAGAGGCCAAGCTTGGAGTGGAGGCAGACACCCAGCCAGCTTCTGTGGCTTCTACTCTGCCACCTTCATCCCAATTCTAACCTCTGGACTCCTCCACCTTCTCCCCATGACTAGATAAAGCATCAGACTCAGGAAGACCCAAGTTCAAAATGTGCTCTGGCCTGGAGGATGTCCTGGTCCCTGAAGAACCATGCCTTGAGCCAGGGAGGGCTGATGAAAGTGTGACATCCCACCTATCTCTGCCCCCCCCCCAATCCGTCTTCCCGGGGGCTCCAGCGTGGCCTCAGGGAGGGGGCACAGAAATAGATGGGCCTGGGGAGGCAGTCAAAGAGTGCTCTGCCCCCCTCCACCACCAGCCCTTGGCAGAGGTAGCACCAAACATGCCTCCCCAAGCATCCGCTCAGCCCCTAATCCAGTCACCCGCCCCAGCTGTTCCCTTGGCCCGAACGAGTCACCCCCCTCCCATTGTCTTCAGAGCCTCCCTCAGCTCGGCTCAGCTCCTGGAGCTCCCAAGTCTCCCCCTCACAGGTTATTTTCAGCTGGTGACTGAGCAGGACAGGCCTGCCTGTGAGCTCATTCCCTCCCTGCACCCCAGGCCCCCAATCAGGCTCCGAAGGAGAGCCTACCTTGGGAGGGCAGCACGGGAAACCAGGGAGAACCTAAAAGCCAATTATCTGAACGATTCCTTTGGAGCTGGTATGATATAATTGAGTCAGCCTCTGCCCTTGCCCTTCTCAGACCTCATTCTCCCAGGATCCCAGAATCTCTGAGCTGGCCAGGCCCAGCCCTCAGAAGCCATGTAGCCTAACTCCAACCTGGACAAGAAACCCTCCTACATCTCTGATCCTCAGGCCTTCTGAGATTGGCTCCAGTGATGGGGAACTCACTACCTCCCGAGGCAGCCCATTCCATGGCCAGCCAGTTTCTACTGGGATAATCGCTGCCTAAGCTGGCCTCTGCCATCATATGCCCCACTGTTCCTGGTTCTGCCCCTTTTGCCCACCAGCCCTCACCCTTTCTTCTGCCTTCCTCTAACAGCTCTGGGTACCTGGAGCCCAAGAACACGAAGGCTTTGCCACAGATAACAGACTATAAACACTGGGACTTTTATCCCTGGTGGTAACTTTCTCGGAAGGGGCAGCTAGGTGGCGCAGTGGTTAGAGCGCTGGGCCTGGAGTCAGGAACTCATCTTCCAGATTTTAAATCTGGCCTCAGACACACATACACTGTGGGACCCTGGGCAAGTCACTTCACCTTGTTTGCCTCCGTTTTCTCATCTGTAAAATGAAATGGCAAATTGTTCTAGTATCTCTGCCAAAAAAAATCCCAAATGGGTTCATGGAGAGTCGTAAGTGACTGAAATGAAGGAACAACAGAAAGCCTTCACATTCTGGGGGTCCCAGTACCCAGAGCTGCCCAGGCCCCAGCCAGGAGGCCAACATGGCTTTTTTCTCTCCTCCCTGAGGCTGATCCTCAACTCTTCACTGCTCTTCTACCCTCATCCCAGGCTCAGTTGCACAGGGAGGGCTTTGAGTGCCAAGACCAAGGGCAGACTGTCAGCAAGGCAACAGAGGCTTCTAGAAATTCAAGGCAAAGGCTCAAGGAATGGAGGTCTTGTAAAACTTAGGGAAATAACCAGGTGGGAGCTCTAGCCGTCCCCCAGCTCCCTGCCCTCACCAGGCCCAGGTCTAGGAACCCAGAGCAGGGCTTTCCCAGGGGCTCTCTGGGGTGGCTAAATTCTACTCTGCTCCATCCCAACCTTGATTCCATTAGGGCAAGGCCTAGCCTGGTCTGAGGGAGTCCTGAGTGTTAGGTCACATCACTATTTGGGCACAGGCCATTCTAGCCTGGCTCAGAAAGCGGAGGACCAGGCCAGCGCCAAGCCTGAGCACTCTCTGAGTCCTGAGCCTGCTACCGGGGGTTGGGCTAGGCTGCTGGTCCTGGGAAAGAGGCCCCCCCCACAGGCCAGAGCCTCTAAATGAACATAGTCCAGGAAGGAAGACACTCCTTAGGGTCTGAGGGATGAGACTATGGACTCACAGCTCTAGAGCTGCCAGAAACCACCTAGTAACTTCATTTTGCAAATGGGGAAACCGAGGCCCAGGGAAGGGAAGGCATTTGCTGAAGGTTACATAAGACAGTTAATGGCAGAGCCCGTTAGGTTCCTCCTGCTGAGCTCCCCAAAGGGTCAGATGTGACTGTAGACAGGCTGGGTCTAGGGCAGGGGTTGGCAATGTAAGGCTCTCGAGCCATATCTGGCTCTTTTGAGGGCCAGATATGGCTCTTTCTGCAGGAGCCATAAAGTCCATTTTTTTTCAGGCACGGCACTGTGAGCACCATACGGCTCTCACGAAATTACATTTAAAAAAATGTGGCGTTTATGGCTCTCACGGCCAAAAAGGTTGCCGACCCTTGGTCTAGGGGGTGTGACCTCTGGCCAAGTCAGGGGTCGAACACTGAGTAGACTAGACGGACAGAAGCTTGACTTAAAGAAAAAGCCTGAAGTAGGGAGATCCACAGACTTAGAGGGGGACCCTCCCCCCACTACCACCAGGACTTACTACTTTCCCAAAGCAGGAGTTTCTGGTGCCTTGAAGGCTTGGGATTCTAAAAGGTGGAGGTGAGGAGGGAGACACTCTGGGCAAAAGCTCGGAGATGAGAAATGGCAGAGAAGCATGTAAACCAGTTTTTCTGGGCTACAGAGTTTGGGAGAGAGAGTGCTGGTGATAAGCCTGACTGTCCAGTCTGTCTCCAGTCCCTCTTCTCCTCCCGATCTCTTGTTCCTTCTGTCCTCCCTCGGACACACAGAACCCCTGGGGTGAAGAGCTTCTCTGTCCTTCCTTCCTGCCTCGTCACTAGGACCCCTGGTCAATCTCTCTGTATCCTCCGTCTCTGGACATTGCTCTGGCTGGGGAAGCTGGTTTAAGACAGGCTAAATCCTGAGGAGGGGGCAGCCATGTCTCTCTGGCCCTAAGTGAGGGCTGGGGGAGGGAGAGGGCAGTGATCCCCACAGGACCTGGGCTCACCAGCCTCCACCGTGGGTTCAAAGTGCCTGCTAGAGAAAACTCTGGGAACTGTCACTCTCATCACTTTGGAACCAGCTCATCTGAAAAATGGGGCTAATACCATCTCTATGGCTTTCTCCCAGCGGAAGTGGCTAGAAACAAAGTCCTTCTTTATCTGGGAACACACTGCCTGTCTCCAGAAGCTAGAATGGTTCCCGGAAGGCAGAGATCGTCTTTGCTTCTCCAAAATTGACCACAATGCTTAATAAATGCCTAAAGCAGTGGTGGCAAACCTATGGCACACAGAGCACTCTCTGTCGGCAGGTAGTCACCCTCTCCCTTTCCCACCCAGTTCATTATTAGAAAGGGAGAGAGGACTCAGGCAGAGCTGCCCCCCTCCCCCTCTCCACCATGCCTGATGACACTGTTTTACATCCCCCACCCCTCTGCCCAGCAGCCCAATGGGAGTGCACAGTGGGTAAGGTGGGCAACTCATAGGTGGTAGAGCTGGAGGGGAGCAGAATGCTCAGGCCCCTCCCATCCCTCTCTCTACCCTTGCTGAGAACATTTCTTACTTAACCTGCCCCTCTGCCCAGCAGCCCAATGGGAGCGATTTCTCCCTCCTCTCTCCAGGGTAAAATGAGGGGCAGGAAGTGCCCAGCACTTGGTGGGGGGAGGGACACAGCATGCGTGGAGGAGGGCTTGGTCTGGGGGGTGGGGTGGAGGCAAAGCCCAGCTCTTTGTCTCTAAAAGGTTTGCCATCACTGACCTAAAGGCTGATTTGTAACCTTCAATAGCTACCGGGTGGGGAGGTCTATTACATTGTGATCAGTTCTGGTCCATAAAATGTCAGCATTCAAGTGCTGCGAGTGGTGGGTACCTCAGAAGGGGTCTGGTTCCATTTCCATCAGTGCAACAATCCTTCTACAATCCCCTTGAAGAATCATCTAGCCTCTGCTTGAACACTTCTAGAGATGGGGAACTCACTACCTTGTGAGGCAGTCCATTCTGCTCATTTTGGACCACTTTAAATGTTAGCAAGCTCGTATGCCCCCCTTGACTTCCTCTGACAGTTCTGGTTCTACTGGAGGGTGGGGGGCTCAAGCAGAGCAATGCAAATCCTTTTTCTGCATAACAACCTGACCTAGAGATACCTGAAGACTGCTGTCACATCCCATCCTACTCCCAAGCCTCCTCTTCTTGGGGCAGCTGGTGCCTCTCGATAAAATGTTGGGCTTGGAGTCAGGAAGAACTGAGTTCAAATCTAGCCTCAGCCGCTAGTTAAATGTGACCTTGAACAAATCACTCAACCTCTGTTTGCCTCAATTTCCAACTATAAAATGGGTGTGATAACATCTATCTTGAAAGGTGGTTGTAAGGATCAAATAAGAACATGTCTTAGGTACACAGTAGGTGCTCCATAAATGCTTATTCCCCTCCCACCCCTTCTCCAGGCTAAATTCTCTCATTTAGGCTAATTTCTTCTCATTTCTTCAGCAAAGGGTGATCCTCCACTCCCTCGCTTGTGAATGGACCAGGAGCAAACTCGATACTCCAGATGAAGAAATAGGTCCCAGGAAGGTAAGTCACCTGGCTAGACAGATCTCCCTTGCAGAGGAGGACCAGGGTGTGGGGACTAGCCCCAATCAGCATCTCAGGACCCACCTCCTGCCTCCAGGAAAATAGGCCGGGAGCGGGGACTCAGGAGGAGATCAGACTTCCAATGTGTCCTCCCTGCTGGCAGAGGTCCCCCCAAGGGCAGACCTTGGGATGGGGGGCAGAGAAGGAGGGAGCCTTCCTTCTTGAGAGCTTTTCTGCTCCATCCTTTCCTCCCCACCCTGGATCCAGGTAAGAGCATCCTTGCCAGGCCCTCTCCTCCCACCTTCTTCTCCCTTCAGTCCATCCCTCACAGCTCTGCCAAAATAATCTGCCTGGGGCCCTGCTCTGAGCACCTCCTCCCTGCTCACCCACTGCCTTCTGGGTAATGAATGTCCCATTTCTTAGCCCCAAAGGCCATTATTTTCTTGATACTCCAAGCTGAAAGCCAGTGGTTAGGCTACTGGGCTTGAAACCGGGAAGACCACAGTTCAAATGTCACCTGAGACACTCAATAGTGATGTGCCTTCCGGTAATTCATGTACATCCCCCTCCCTGAGCCTCAGTTTCCTCACTTGAACAATAGGGATGATACTGTGATTCCTCCCTCCGAGAATGGCTGTGAGGCTCAAGAGATGAGGATAATGATAAAGATACTATAATAATAAATAATACAATACATTAAATTATTATTTATTATATAGTATTACATTATTATATATTCTATCATAAATTATAAATTTACTGATTAATTTATTTATTGATTAATTAAGTGATTAGTGAATAATGTAATAATAAAAAATAATAATAATAACTAGCATTTGTACAGGGCTTTAAGGCTTGCAAAGCATGCTCTCATCTCATTCGGCTATCGCAGCTTTGGGAGGGGTGGTGCAATAGAAAGAGTGCTGGCCCTGGAATCAGGAGGATCCTAGTTCAAATCTGGGCTGGTCATTTAACCCCGACTGCCTCAGTTTCCTCAACTGTAAAGTAGGGATAATAACAGCATTTGCTTCCCAGGAATTCTGAGGCTCAAATGAGAACGTATCTCTGAAGCACGTAGCAGGTGGCTAAGAGGTACTTGTTCCCTTCCCCTACGTTTCACCGATGAAGAAGCTCAATCTCAGAGATGTTAAACGACTTGTTCAAAATATGGGGAAAGTACGTTGTAGGGGGCAACTAGGTGCCTCAGTAGATAGAGAGCCAGGCCTGGAAATGGTAGGTCCTGGGTTCGAATCTGGCCTCAGCCACTTCCTAGCTGTGGGGCCCTGGGAAAGTCTCTTAACTCCAATTGCCTGACCCTTAGCATTCTTCTGCCTTGGAAATGGCACACAATATTGATTCTAGGACAGAGGGTGAGGTTTTAAATAATAATAATAATAATAATAATAATAATACAGTACTTTGTGAATGTTAAGGCCTTCTAGAAACTTAATGATCTTTGCTCCAGCCGCCCTGAGCATTTTGAGGGGAGACCCCCTCCCTGGTCCCTTGCCTTAAATGGCTGGAAGAGTTCAGGGCCCATCTTCATTCTATTGTACTGTATTGTATTTTTAACTCTTACCTTCTGTCTTAGATTCAATACTTGTCAGTTCCAAGGCAGAGCAACAATAAGGGCAAGGCAGTGGGGGTTAAGTGACTTGCCCAGGGCCACCCAGCTAGAACGTGTCCGAGGCCAGAAGAACCCATGTTTAAAGCTAAACTCAGAGGCACCTTCCTCCGAGAAGCCTTCCTTGATGTCCACAGGCCAGCCAGGAGCTGTCCCTTCTGGCCTCACAGACCACATAATGGCAGTATAATGAGTTCCCTAAGGAGAGGCTCCTGGTCTTTGCTACAATTTCCCTTCTCCTCCTCCTGAGGGCGCTCACCTAGGGGAAGGGGCAGAGCTAGGAGGGGAAGAAGGGGCTGGGCTCACCCAGTATTCCAGGGCAGATATCTTGGCTGCAGCCTTGGGCCTTAGAGATGCGGTGGGGAGGGTCAGCACGAGCTCACAAGCTCCTGGCCAGTTAACTGCAGTTGGGCCCAGGACACGTGGGGAGAACTAAGGCATTCCGCCTCCCCAGGCCTCTCTCTGGCCCCCTAGTATGGGGTCCCTCATTAGCAGGGGGCACAAAGGCAGACGCATTTTCCTGAAGCACAGCAGCTGCTGGATTTAAAGGCCAGAAAAACCAGACTTCAAGGTGTGTGTGTGTGGGGGGGGGAGTAGGGAGGGGGCGGGAGGCGCTAGAGGCACAGACTCCACTCTTTGGTTTCTCCCCTACCCTGCTTGTACCCTAGAAAACACCTGCCTGGGGCTCCCATCCTGCTGGCCCTGCTCAGGTCCTCAAAGACCAGGGCAGGCCAAATGGCAGGGAAAGATCTTTCCTCAGTCTACCTAGATAATTGGTTATATGAGATAAAAGAGAAGGGAAGGGGGGCAGCTAGATGACTCAGTGGATAGAGAGCCAGGCCTGGAGATGGGAGGTCCTAGGTTCAAATCTGGCCTCAGACACATCCTAGCTGTGTGTGACCCTGGGCAAGTCACTTAATTTCCCTTGTCTAAGCCTTCCTGCTGTTCTGCCTTGGAACCGATAAGTATTGACAGAAGGTGAGGGGAGGGGGGAGGAGGAGGAATCTGGGGAGACTCGGGCCCCTGACCCTATGCTGGCAGGCAGTGCCTACAAGGTCTTTCTCTGGTCCTGTATGTTGGTGGTGGGGGCAGGCCAGCAGAGGGGCTGTTGGTGGCAGTAGAAGGTGCCGAGGGGGCCTCCCAGGGAGTTGGCGGGCAGCCTGAAAAGAGCAGGCGAGCAGGTAGTTGCAGGGCTCACTCACGTTCTCGTGGCGCATGTGTTTGAGCAGCCGCAGCTCCCGGTAGGCGCGCTTGGCGAACAGCTCCGACTGGAAGGGACGGTACAGCTTCTTGATGGCCACCTTGGTGCCGGTCCTGCTGTCAATGGCCGAGCTGCCGGCCGACACCGAGCGCTCAACCACCCCTGCTGGTGAGGTGGGGTGAGAGCCCCGCCAGAACCCGCTGGGACTAATGTCCCGGATTCTTCCTCCCTCCCTTCCTCCCCACAGGAAGCCTAGGAAGCCCGGAGCTGGAGAGAAGGGGTCCCTCCTTCCCTTCAATACGCCCTCTCGGGGGGGGGGGGGGGGGAAGCTCTCTCGCTGCCGCCTTCTGGGAACTTTGAGACACTCAGCCAGCAGCAGCAGGAGCCGGGACTGGATCCCACAGAGGAGAGGCCCCATCCGAATTCCCATCACCCGCAGCCCCTCCTAGCGTCCCCCTCACCCCTCCCACCAGCTCCCGGCGCGCTCCTGTTCGTGCCCCCCACTCACCACACGGCCCCGTAAGCCCCAGAGCCCACGGGCTGCAGGTCGCGGTAGAGTTCCCGCACCTCCCAAGCTGTCTTAGTGACCTCCTGCCGGTAAAAGCCCTTCCGGGGGGGCGGAGGGGAACTCATGGCTGCCAGAAGGGGGTCGCCCAGCTCGCCGACCCCCTTTGCTCACACTCACTCACTTTGAACAGGCGCGTGTGGAAGCGTGCACACACGCACCCAGGATATTTCCCCCCAAACCCCCGGAGGCGAGAGGCTAGGGCTGCCCCCCCTCCACTCTTTGCCCCGCCTTGGGCCCCCGGGAGTGAAGGGGCCACTCCCCGCTCCGTCCTGCGCTCTCCCCTCTGAGCCCCCTTTCTTCCTCCTCCTCCTCCTCCTCCTTTCTTCTCTCTCTGTCTCTCTCTCTCTCTCTCTCTCTCTCTCCCCCCTTTTTCTTTCTCTGCTTTTCCCTCTCGGACTCGCTCTCTGGTACTTTCTCTTTCTCTCTTTCTCTCCAAACCCGTGCTGCTTTCTCTCCCTCTGTCTCTGTCTCTGTCTCTGGTCTCTGTTTCTCCTTTGCTGTGCGTCACCTCCTCCTTCCCACTCTGGTCTCTGGAGCTTTCTCCCTCTGCCTCGGTCTCTGCTTTTATCTGTTTGTCTGTCTGCTGGTCGGTTTCTGGCTCAGTATCCCAGTCGCTTTCTCTCTCCGACTCTCTTTGTGCCTCTCCCCCCACTGACCCGGGGCTCTCTAAGCCTCTGTTGATCCTCCGGCAGTGGAGCCCCACGTGACCCCAGCCCTTCCTCCTCTTCCCCTGGGAAGCAGCACCAACTACCTGCGGGCGGGGGGTGGAGGTGAAGGGGGGCAGCGGGGAGGCGCCACCCTCTATCCCCTCCTCGATTTCCTCCCCCTCCCCCTCCCTTTCCCGTCCCTTCTCTCCTTTCCCTTTCCTTCCCTTTCCTGCCCTGCCCTTCCCTCCTCTTCCTCAGGCATCGACTCCCAAGGGGACTAGGGTGGGGGCGGGGAGGAAGCCGGGCCCACGTCCCTGGATCTTTATTTGACAACATCCTCTTACACTTTTAAGTGTTACCAAGTGCTTCCCTCACCGGGACTCCCGAAGCGACTATTTCCATTCTATTAAGTGGGGAAATTGAGGCTGGCCGGCGTGGGGGAGGGCTCCCCCGTCTAGACCTGGTCTCCTGCCTCCAGGACACCCCCCCCCCATTCGACTTCGGTCTCTGGCCCAAATAGCCCAGGGAAGTTGGGGTCCTGGGCTGAGCGAAGGGCTAGCCCAGGGATTCGATTTGGCTGCCTCAGCCCTGAGTCTGTCACCAGCACCTGCTTCAGCCCAAGCTTCTTCTTCGCTGCTGCCGCCGGCGCTCTGGTTTTTTCTGGGGTGTCTGGGCTCTGGCTCTCTCCCGGCTCTCCTGCTTTGGGGGTCAGTGCTCCTGGGTCCCCGAGGCTCAGCTCCTGGAACTGGGCTCTCTGCTCTCTTCCTCCTGTTGCTGCCTTGGGTTCAGGTTTCACTTCTGCTCAGGTGTCTCTGGCATCTCTGATCCGCGACCCCAATATTTGCTGAGCTCCAGCCTTGCCTCCCTAGCTCCCTCTCTGCCCTCTGTCATTTCCAACGATGATCCATCTGCTCAGGTCCCCAGATCTCATCAGTCGCCTCCTTTGGACTTCAGCACCCTATCTTCACCCCCCTTTAAGACCCTTCCTATCTCTAAACAGGAGAACAAGGACTAAGCCATCGGGGTTAAGTGACTTACCCAGGATCACACAGATAGGAAGTGTTTCCATTCTATTACACCTTTTTAAAAAAAAAAAACAAAAAACTCTGACCTTCAGTCTTAGAATCAATTATTTGTTCTAAGAATTCAATTATTAATTAATCAAGTATTAGTTCTAAAGCAGAAGATCGGTATGGGCTAGGCAGTGGGGGTCAAGTGACTTGCTCAGGGTCACCCAGATAGGAAGTGTCTGAGGCCAGATTTGACCCTAGGACCCCTGTCAATTCACTGAGCCACTCAGCTGCCCCCTTACACCTTTCTAAAATACATATTGCGTAATAAAATGGGGAAGTGGGGTTTGGTCCTGGCCAGTGGTTCAAGCCACTCTCCATCTCTCTCCAATCGGCTTCACCAGCTAGGAGAGCTGAGTGTTAAATTTGCATTGTGAACATTTCAGACTCAGAAATATGCCAACGCCGTAAATCCAGATTTGATCTACAGTTTCGCTGATTGTTGGGCTTAAGAAAGTGATAAAGAAAATGTTAGCAATGCAGATTAAACTTCAAAGTGGTGGTTTGGGCCATTTACCAGCACAGTCCTGCCACTCCGGGTTCTAAGAAAGGAGGGACTCCGTTGGAGCTGCCCATGTTGATTCAGTAGCTTCACCCAAGAACACACCGAATTGGGAGGGAGGGCAGACGCCAGACGTGCCTCTCCTGCGTGCACCAAGTTCCAGGAGGAAATCCCTGAGGCTGGGCAGCTCCCTCCCGCCTCTGCAGCTCCTCTGCCATTGTTAGAAAGTCCAATCTTCCTCAGTGCAGCTTCTCCCCACTCACTGTCCCTGATCTCGCCTTTGGGAGGCCAGAGCGAAGCCCTCCTGCCCCTGACAAGCAGCTCCTGAAGCGCCAAACCCCGGGGCGGCCATGCTGACTTCCCAGACGGCCAGGTGGAGCTGTCCAGCAGGCAGCAGTTGGTGATGGGAGACTAAAGTTGAGAGAGAGACACCGAGGCAGAGAGATCAGGGCTCCATGCCCAGGGCTGGGATCGTCTGCACAGACCTACAAACTAATTCCCAAGGGAGAATGGAAAGAAGAGAAGAGGACCCAGTGCAGAGCCTTGGGGGATGCCCCCATTTTAGAGCTCGTCGGGAGGCAAATGATCCTTGGGAATGAAGCATTGGGTAGACTTGTGATACCCTGATTACTTCAGTTTGATTAACTTCATTAACTCATCTAAAGCTAGCCTTAACCCTTCAGCTCTCTTTTTGCTGTGGAAGATAGTCACGAAGCGTTTAGAATCCGCGTCTACACCAGCAGCCTGGTGGAAAGGAGACTTGAGGGACACTTGAGCTGCCTTCAAGTATCTGGAGGCACATTCCAGCATTGGTTTAGCCCCAAAGGGCAGAACGCAGAAGCGCATTGGAAGTCTCACGGGCGAATTTGGTTTTGATGCCAGGGAAAAGCTTCCAACCAGGAGGCTGCCTAAAGGCGATTGGGGCAGGGGATCACTCTCGTGTCCACACAGGTTCATCTCTTTCTGCTCTGGCAGTCGGGGACTCTCTCCTTCCTCCCAGCCCCCAGCCCCAGCCAGTCTAGTTCCCGCAGCTCTTACACAGACCCCAGTTATCTCTCACCTTAACCATCATGCATTTCTTCCCTGGCTTCCTTTTGCCTTCTGCAGCCCATCTTCCACAAATCTGTTAAAAGCGTCTTCCTGAGGCACAATTCTGGCCACGTCACCCTTCTCCCCACCCCCAATTAGGAGCAGCACAGAGGGGGCCCAGCTGCCAAAGCCCCCCAGGTTTCCAGGGAGAGTTACTGGCCCCAATCTCTCCCCTTTCGGTTATCTGGTTGGAAAGCCCTGGGCAGAGCAATCCCTCTGCCTTTGGGATCTATGAACTTGGGCAGCCAGAGGAGTGGGGGGGGAGGGGATTCACAGAGTTTGGGAGGCTGCGCTGGCTGGAGAAGCCAGCATGACTTTGCCTAAACAGGGCCAGAAAGACGATGCTCTTTTGGTTTCTGAAAATCGCTGCGTCAGCCTGACATTCAAGGCTCTCCACGAACAGTCTGGCTCCCTTGAAGTTCCCTTGGTCGGGTGGGTCTGGCCCTTGGCCATGCGATGGAGCGGGTTCAGATTGTGTCCAGGGCATTCCTACCCCCACCCCATTGCCCCGACCTCCCTTCCAAACTCAAACTGGCTCCCAATCTGCCAAACTTCTGTTTCCTCCTTTCCCTCCTAGAGATCTTCGGTCCAACTCCCTTCTCGGGAGGTCCTGGGGGCCCAGGGAGGGAAGGGAGCCTTCTCAAGGACACAGTGAGCAGGAGCCAGATTTCCTTCCTCTTCCGAAGGCTGGCTTCCGTCCCAGTCTAAACTCATCATCCTTCCAGGGCGGGGAGCCTCAGTGGTTAGCGGAAGGGGAGCCCTTGCACTCCTGGACAGCTCCCGTTTTCAGGAAATTTTCCCCCAAGTTCTCGATCAATCCACAAGCATTTATTGAACTCCTACGCAGTGCCAGGCACTGAGGATACACAGACAGAACCAGAAAGGTCCCTGCCCTCATGGAGCTTCCATTCTACTGGGGGGAGCCATCTGATGGGCACAAAGCCCTTTTGTCGGATTGCATTGTAAACACAACTTTCCCAGGCCGGGGTTCCCAGTGGGGAGTCTGTCTGTAACTTCGCCCCACGACTCCTCCTAGGCCTGCCCTCCGGGGTCAGGCAGAACCTGACACTCCTCTAATCCGGGAACCCGCGGTCCAGTCTCCTGCCCCCTCAGAGGCTTCTTTGCTCCGGGCTGCCCATCCCTAGTTCCTCCATCCCACCCTGCACTTCCAGCCCTTATCTTCCTCCTTCCTGAAATGGCCAGAACTGGACTTCCGGCCCTACCGGAGCAGAGGAGAGAGGCACTGTTGGCCTGGATGACCTCTCCCAATACGGCTGGCTAGGTCAAGCCTGTTGATTGATTAAATGCTTGTGGATTGACTGATTGATGGGCATGGGGCTGGGTGGGGGGAGGGGAGGTGTGGCAGGCCGGACTCCAGCTCCTAGGATCCTCTTACAGTCACCAGATCCTCTGGGGCAGGCCTGGGCCTCATGCCCACCAGGCCCCAGCCCCCACCTCCGGCCACTGGCCCCAGCCCCAGCCAGGCCCTGCCGCCCGTCCTGGAGTTCACTTTGTCTCCTGGGCTTGTTGTTGTAAGATGACTCCGGGATTGTGGGCACCAAGCCTGGCACACAAGGCAACAAGGTACATGTTTCAGTCTCATCTGTGACATACAGGCCACGTGTATGACACTGGCCCACAGCACGTCCTTGCCCCAGACTCAGGTGGACTCCCCTGGAGGGGTCCATGCGGGCTGGATGACTAAAGGACACCCGTTTTCCCAGACCCCTTCACGTGTGCACACGCCGGGAGGCTTGTACATTCACGTGCAGCAGCCCTTCCTGGCACTCCTGTGCCCAGAGGGCATGGCTCAGGCCTTCTTTCCTGCTGGTCAGAGGGCAGCATGAGGGGAGAGGTGAGGGCGGCCCTCCCTTCTCCAGGGTGGTGTTTCCTTCCTCACTTGCTTTTCAGCTCTTTCCTGCTTTCCACACGCTCCTCCCCATCCAGGGCTTTTGCTCCTGAGTAAGCATGTGTGGGGGCAGAAGGGCTGGGGGAGTGGGGAGGCCATTGGCAGAGCCAACCTGGCTCCTCTCCTCCACTGGTCATGCATCTGGGAGCAGAGAAGGGCCAGCGCAGGCACAGGGCAGTGGGGACCCCTCCAGCCCTCCAGTGAATTAAGGCATCTCGCCCCCTTTCATCAGGCTCGCTCCCAACCTCTAGGAAAGCCCTGCTTTGCCAGAAAGCCTTCCCAGCCTGCCTGAGTCCCAGCCGGGCTCCCCTTGCTTTCAGCCTGAGCCCTAAGCCACAGAGAAAAAGCCTGAAGAACTGAAGAAGCCTGGAAAGTCCCTGAGAGCCCGGCCTGGGGCTGCTCCTCCTTTGGGCACTGGCTCAGCATTTCCAGCCTAGGCCTGGCCAGCCGCTGAGGACCCACATCTCGGAGCCTGTTTCTGCCCCACAAGCAGTGGCCTCTGCTGTTTTCTAATTCAGTGGCCGCGAGAGCCAGAGGAATGGAAGCTGTCCTCCTCCTCCCAGCCCCTGGATCCCTGCAGGGGGAACAACCATGACGCCATTGGCACAGGAAGAGGCAGGGACCCCAAGCCCCTAAAGCCAGGGGACCCATTTTCCTGGGCACAGATAGTGAAAAGTGACTTTCCAATTCAGGGAGTCTCTTGGGGGAGGCGATCTTGAGATGGGGGAGCCCCTAGGAGTGGTCCCAGGAGCACAGCTCCTCCCCTTTGCCACCAGAAAGCATACCCCTCAATGTAAAGTGGGGTGTCCCGTCTCCCACCCTGACTGAAGCCTAAGGGCCAGCCTAGACGGCCATCAGAACCCACATAGGCCCCCAGGCAGGCACTTGAATCACTCTCAGAACTAGAAGGGAGCTTTAGTCCAATCACTAACCGAACAAAACTATTCCTGAAAAGTGGTTGTTGAGTCCACTGGGGGATGGGGATCTCACTACTTCCCAGGAGAGAACTTCTTTTGAGCTAAAACCCGACTTCATGTTGCTTTCCTTGACTGCTCCTGGTTCTGCCCTCTGGGATCCAGCAGAATGAGGTTGTCCTTGGGATGTCTCCTCTTGGACAAAAACATTCCTGACTTCTTCCAAACCATCTTTGGGCTGCATGGTTTGCCATCCTGGTCTCTTTCCTGAGAATGGGTGCCCAGGACTGAGCCCAGGTATGGCCTGACCAGAGAACAGGGGGACCTTCACCTTCCTGGTCCAGGACACTGTGCTCCTTTGATCTCAGGCCAACATCCCGTGGGGTTTTTTGGCTATCACATCACACAGCTGATTCACATTGAGCTTGTGACCCACTAAAACCCCCAGATCTTCTTCATACAAATTGCTATCTCTTGTTCTCTTAGTTTGTGAAATTGATTTTTTGAGCCCAAGAATAGAACTTTATGTTTGTTCTTTGGTGACGTTTCATCTTATTCATTTGGCCCAGTGCTCTAGAGCCTGTCATGATCTTTTCTTGGCTTCTGACTGTCAGCCAACTGTTAGCTCTCCAAGTTCCTGGCGTGTGTGTGTGTGTGTGTGTGTGTGTGTGTGTGTGTGTGTGTGTGTTTGTGGGGTGGGGGTGGGGGGTCACCAGCCTGAGGATCTCTGGGAGTTTGTTCCATTCTGGGCCAGCTCTGATCATCCTTACAAGGAGCTGAAATCTGCTCCCCTGCGTCTCTTGGTCCTGCCCCATGGGGCTAAGATTATCCCCATGACAGCCTTTCCCACATATGCGGAGAGGGTATCCAGTTCTCCCTAAGCCTTCTCTTCTCCAGACTGGGGGTGTTTACCCCCAGTTCCTCTACATGAGCCTCGCTCGGCCCCGTGCCCAGGCCTCTTACCATCCTGGGTGTCCTGCTCTGGCCTTTGTCCAACTTATCAGTGTCCCTCCTAAAATGTGCCACGCAGGCCTAAACACGATACTCTGGGAGAGTTCTGAGAAGGGCCGGGAGAGCTAGCAGACCTGTCGCCTCCCTCACTCTGGACACGAGTACTCTGGAACCACATGCTCGTCTCCACTCACAGCTCGCCTATTTTCATCCACATAAATATGTTGTTCAGACGTACATATTCAACCGCACACCCCGACGCCCAGACGCAGCTTCCCCCGATCCGCTCCAGGCCGGAGAAGATGGGGGTCTTCTTTGTGAGGCCCTGACTCGGCCCCGAGAGGACTCATGCCCTGGCCTCTCTCCAACCCTGGGTTCCGAAAGTCTGCCACAGGGAGGCTGGGGCCTGCCATTAGATCCCCCAACCTACCCACATGACTTCTATTCCTGAGTGGGCTGTGGTCCTTTGGGTGCCTCTCGCATCCCTCCTCATCCTTGTTTATCCATACACTGTCCTCTGGTCCATGGAATGGGCCCCCCACACCTGAGCCAGGGAATGAGGTCGCCTCAGGCTGCAGGGTCTGCTGTCTGCTTTCTGAGTCTGCTCTGGGCCCTCTAGGCTGGGGAGGGCGATACTGATGGGGAAAGCTGGGCCTCGGGGTTGAGCCCCGTCTGGGGGGTGCCTGGGGCCCCCAGCCTCCTCATGGCTCAATCTCCAGGCCGTCCATTGGCAGCTCAGGGGGCTTGAAGCTGATGACCTCTTCATAGGTGAGCTCTGAGTGGGGAGACAAAGGCCAGTGGACAGAGGGACAAAGAGACAGGTAGACAGTGACAAGGACACAGGGGAACAAAGGAGTGAGTTTGAAGGCCCAGATCGCTGACCTTCTCCCGCCCCCCGAGAGCCCGCGTGTTTATTGCCCCCGCCTCATCACTCGGTCCCCCTACCCCAGCTTCCAGCCTGAGGAAGGTGGTGGGACTTAGGGGGATAGAGCCTAGGGCAAGATCACATTCATACAACGGAAGGAAAGGCCGAATTCCAGCTAGAGGGAGATTAAAGTAGTAAAGATGTTGTTTTCCCATCTATACCCATTGGACCCCCCCCCCCCCAGATCTATCTGCAGACCCTCCATGACCCCCAGGTTAGGGACTCCTAACCCAAATGAAGCCAGCCCTCCCCCCACCAGGCTGATGTTGGAGAAGAGCTGGGGACATCTTTCCTGTAGGAAGTGGAGCAACGTTCTCCCCCAGCTCTGAAGAAACCGACTGCTGGCCATCCCATTGGGCAACGGCCACTCAGTCACGCCCTGCCTCACATGGGAAGAAAGGGAAGCTGGTGGTGGCCCAGAGGGAAGCCCAGCACTCAGCCCTGGGGGCCTGGGCTGGATGAGCTCTAAAGTCCTCCAGCTAAAACCCTCTGATCCTACAACCAGCTCGAAGAATTTAGGGTTCAGGAAATCCAGGGGCAAGCAGGAAGTCAGGCAGCAAGAATCAGGGAGACCAAGAAACTGGCCTCCATGAAATCGTGAGACCTGTCTCCTGCAGTCTGGGGGCCACAGCCTCTCCCCTCACCCTTCCACTCCTCAATGGTCCTTTCTTTGTTCTCAATGCTCTCGTCATAAGGCTCAGCCTCAGGCTCATCCTCAGGATCATGGTACTGGGCAAAGTAGGGGTGTGCCAGGGCCTCCGTGGCACTGACCCGTCGGTCACTGTCCAGTACCAGCATCTTCTCCAGGAGGTCTACAGCTGGGGGCAGGGAAAGGCACGGAAACATGGGTCAAGCAGCCTGGGGTCACTCACGACCTTTCCCCTCTAGGCCTCTGTTTTCCCATCTAGGAAATGGGGATAAATTTCTCCCTCAGACACCACCCAGTGATGTTTGCCCACCTCTAATGTATAAATCATGTATTGCTATGTATTACAGCAACAATCTATATGGGCATCCCTCTGTTAAATATCTCCAATTTATCCTGACCATAGCTTGTTTGTACTGAGTTGTTTTCATATGGTCTCCACCATTAGGCTGTATCTTCAGTGCTTAGCATTGTGCCTGAGACACAGTAGGTGCTTAATAAATGTTTAGTGGCCAACTTACTGCTTACAAACTCTATAAGGGCATGGATTAAGTCTTCTCTAATAAAGGATAATGTATGCACAGTACTTTGCAAACCCCAAATCACTATATAAATTCTATTGTCATTATTGTTGCTGTTACTATATCTCTGTATTTCCCCCCAGCACAGATCAGGGCCCTGCATGCAGAATAAACTTAAGAAATGTACATGGATGAACAAATGGATTCCCCGAGCCTTCTCTACCTGTTGATTGTTTCTGATCCCTCTTCCCTGCAGGATAGGAGCAGTGCTGAATCCTTTCCAGGCATTTCCTATCTCCTTCCTACAGGGAGCGGTTTATGGTGTGATCTTCTCTCAGCCTTCTCATCACTAACCCCTTCTCTCTAAAGATTTTATCAACTCCATCCTAAATTAGCTTATTTTTAGCCTAGGAGCAATATGTTGTTGTGGTTCAGTCACATCTGACTCTTTGGGGTTTGACCCATTTGGGGTTTTCTTGGCAGAGATACTACCATTTCCTTCAATTCATTTTATAAATGAGGTAACTGAGGCAAAGAGGGTGAAGTGACTTTTCCAGGGTCATATAGCTAATAAGTGTCTGAGGTTGGATTTGAACTCAGGAAGATGAATCTTCCTAACTCCAGGCCTGACACTCTATCCACTATGCCACCTAGCTGCCCAAGCAACATAATGACCCTCATTTCCTAGTGGTGTCTTTCTCTGTTATATGGAGATTATATAAGATGAAAAGTTATTACTACATTCACAATAGCTCTGAGCCCCCGGTTGGGAAAACTCCTAACATTAGGAGACAGTAGAAAGAGCAATGGATTTGAAGAAGGGAAACTGGCTTTAAATCTTGACTATGCCATTTATCACCTGGGCGACTTTGGGCAAGTCCCTTAGCCTCTCTGGGCTTGAAAAATTAGGGGACTGGACTAGAGGGCATCTGAGATACTTTCTAGTCCTACATCTATAACCCTATGAGCCTAGATCCCCAACTTTCTTTGGGGGCCAGTTCAGGCCAGTTCAGTTCATCTCTTCCTGTGTCCTGTCCTAGCTACTTAATCCTTAGGTGAAAATAAGCTTTCTCACATTTCTTACCATACTTTGGTGGACTTCTTTTGAACTTATCTCACTCTCCCTTAGGGAACAGAAGTAACTTTCTAAGGTCACAAAGCTGGCAAGTTTTAGAGTCTTCCCTTATTTCTTTCTATCCCTCACTGTCTCCTTCCCTCCTCATTCCAACTAGAATATAAACTTCTCCAGGACAGGGTTTGTGTTCAGTCTCTCTGTGTCTCTCAGTCTCTCTGTCTCTTCTCCTCTCTCTGTCTCTATCTCTGTTTCCCTCCCTCTTTCTCCTTCTCCTTTCCTCTCTCCTTCCCTCTATCCATCTCTCCTTCCCTCTCTCTGTCTCCCCCTCTTTCTCCTTCCCTCTCTCTTCCTCTTCCTCTCTTTCTCCCTCTCCCTTTCTCTCTCTCCCTGTCTCTCTCCCTCTCCCTCTCTCTTTCTGTCTGTCTCTCTCTCTCTGTATCACCGGCACCAGGACCAAGTGGGGACCCCATTATACAACAGGTGCTTAATACATGTTTGTTTAATGGAGTCAATATATTCACTCCCCTCTAAGAGGAGAAAAATTGAGCACTGACCCTAACTCTGTCTCCAGTATCCTTCACACCAACCCTTCCCCTCCACACCCTATTGCCCTGGCCCTGTAGTCCTCATGACTCCTCACCCTCATTCCTTCAATACCCTTTGCCACTCCTCATCAGGTCCTCCCTGCCTCCCATTTCTCCCTGTTCTCTCTCTTCTTCAACTTCCCAGCCCATCTCTTCCTCCTCACCCAGGGGGTTGGCTCCTCGGAAGATGCTTCTGAGGTCCTTCTGGGGCATGTGGGGCAGCGACTCAATGTATTTTCGGGCCTGGGGAGGGGGGGAGGCAAGAGGATGTCAAGTCCTTTCCTTGTAAACAAGGCACTGCATAACTTGGGGAGGGGAGGGAGGAGGGAAGAGAGGAGCGAGGTCTGGGTGACAGAACTAGAAATGGGTGAGGAACAGCAGCAAGGAAGAGGGATGAGGAGAGAACCCAGCTGGGCCACTCACGTGCTCCGATGAGATCTTCTTCAGCAGCTCGGAACTGGGGGTCCCAACCACCTCCATGATCCTCTTTAGTTGGTCAATGTCTGCTCAGTTCAGGAAAACCAAAGCTGGGCTCAGACTGCCCACCCAAGGCCCCAGGACCCAGCCTCGGAAGGAGACCCCACACCATTAACACTAACACCGAGAAAACCATATGGCAGAACGAATAGAGAGCTGGTCTTGGAGTGAGAAGGACTCAGGGTACAAAGTCTGCCTCTGCCACACACTGGCTGGGTGGCTCCACAAGTAGCTTTGACCCTCAGCATTATAGGCAACGGACACTTCCATGGGGGATTTCCATTCAGGGAATTTCCTAAGCCAATGAAATCACAGGTTTGGACATGGACACACAAACACACACACACACACACACACACACACACACATCCCAATGAAAAAGAGAGCTCTTTGAAGATTAAGGTTTCTTAACAAAATGCTTCCTTCGAAACAGGCTGGGAAGGAGATGGTGTGAGAGTGATTATTCCCATTTCGCAGATGAGGAAACTGAAGTCAATTCTAATCCAGGTTTACTGACTTCAAGTTCAACATAACTGAAAGGGCATTGTCCCCACTCCTTGAACCTGCTCCTCACAATGTCCTCTCATATGTCCAAGGATACAGTCATTTCCAGGGAACAATGCTTTTCCCTTCAGGAGTTCCGCCATGATGCAGCCTACAGACCATATGTCCACTGCAGGAAGGAGGGGAAGGTGGGGAGAGGGAGAGATAGAGAGGCAGAGAGAGAGAAGGAGAGAGGGAGAGAGAGACAAAGAGGGAAGGAGAGGGAGAGAGAGGGAAGGAGAGAGATAGAGACAGAGAAGAGAAGAGAAGAGAAGAGAAGAGAAGAGAAGAGAAGAGAAGAGAAGAGAAGAGAAGAGAAGAGAAGAGAAGAGAAGAGAAAAAGAGACAGAGAGAGACAGAAGGAGAGGGAGAGACAGAGTCAGAGAGAAGAGAAGACAAGAGAAGACAAGAGAAGACAAGAGAAGAGAAGACAAGAGAAGAGAAGACAAGAGAAGAGAAGACAAGAGAAGACAAGACAAGAGAAGACAAGAGAAGACAAGAGAAGACAAGAGAAGACAAGAGAAGACAAGAGAGAGAGAGGGAGGAGAGGGAGAAGGAGAGGGAGAGAAAATGAGAGAGAAATTGGTGGAGGACTCAATTTGAGCCCTTATCCCCACTAGGAGGCTCTCCACTCCAATCCCACCTGCTCCAGTTTATCTGGACCTCCTTCTCTGATTCCTCCAGTCCTAAGAGTCTAAGCACCCCATCCCACCCCAGACCCAGAGCTGGGTCACACCCTGCCTAATCTCTGGGACCAATCTCTGTTCTACTGGCCTGAGCTAATCCTGTCCTGTTTTGGAGGCTTCCCCTTACTCCTAACCTGTGAGCTCCCAGAAGGTAGGGCCAGGGGCCTTTCCTTCTCACCTCCCTTGCCAGACCATGCCCACTCACTTTACTGGCCAGTTTTTCTTTCTGACACTTAGGTTCCTTTTTCTGAAATCTTCAATGCTGTTGCTGCTCTTGTTCCCTCTCTCCCTCCCTCCCTTCTCCTCACCCCTCTCTCTTTCTGTCTCCTTAACACCCCATGTATGCAGCCCACAAACCAGCAGGAGGTCTTTTCAATAACTTCATGACCTTCTTGAACCCCAGGGAAGGTGTGAGCCAAACTCACGGCAACTTAAGCCAGAGGGCAGCTCTCTTTTGGCCAAGCTTTGGAAGAGGCAGAAGGGAGGTTGTCAGTTCCCAGAAAGGAATTCAGGGTTGGCTATAGAGAGAAACTGCTCAGCTCGCCGTCTCCCTTGGTCTCACCTCCACTTGAGTAAATTCTTCCCAGGGAAGCAAATTTCCCAGAGCATGCCCTAGGCCCACATTCCCTTGAGAACATACAAGTTCATCTGAAAGCCAGACATATTATCTGTGGCACTATGCCCATCTAAATAAACCTGAATGAAAGGTAATACTTTGTGGTCCCTTTATGCTGTCATGGCATCGTGGATAGAGCTGGTCTTTGAGCTAGAAGAACCTGAGCTCAAGTTCAGATCCCGACTCTGTGACCCACAAACCCTCAGTGCTCTGGGCAGCTCTCTAAGATTATTAGGTACAAAGAAGGTGCCAGCCTGCACTGAGAGAAGGACTTTCCTCCCCTGGGAGTTCACTGAGCACTGAAGTCAGTCAGAGGTCTATTTCCTATCCATATTGTACACTCTTGCCCCATGAGGAGCCCCTTCACTTGGCCTCATCTGTCTGCTCACCTCCTCCTCCTCACTCTCTCCCCGGCCTCACTCAGCCTTACCTGTCTGGTTATAATGCATCCAGTTGAGCATGATCTCAGGGGCACGGTACCAGCGTGTGGCGACATAACCCGTCATTTCATCATCTGTCTGTCGGGCCAGCCCAAAGTCCAGGATCTAAGGAGCCAGAGACAGAGCTGAGTCCTTCAGGCCAAAAGGAGAAAGACATGGTCCCACCCTCGCAGAGTCCCTCCTCTAAAAGGACCCACAGGACACATCCAGGGCAATATTAAAAGCGAGACAAAGGAATACAGGGCAGACTGAGGGCAATTAGAGAGGGCTCCCTGGAAGAGGCAAGATGGGAACCGATATTTCCTTCTTTTGGGACAACTTAGGATAATTGAAAATCCAATGAAGGTAGCAGCAGTCAAAGGGACAGAGCAAGAGCAATGAGCTGACCTCCCCTCTCTCTTTTGGTTGGTCAGCAGAAGTTATTCTCTGATTCCACAAAGCCACTTCTTATTTCAATGAGCATGGATAATCTAAAAAGGGTGACTTAACCAAAGTTCTCCAGGCCATCAAGTGACACAGCTGAACCCAAGTCCTTCACTCTTTCCACCACCCTGTAGACCTTGGTCCTTTCTCTCTATGTAAATGTGATATTAATGTAACCAACACTGAGCTTCTGTCAACAGCAGCTCCAAAGGACAACCAAGAGATCCATGAGTTGGTTTCTGTGTCTGTTCTTAGGTCTGACTGCCTGGAAAAGCAGCGTCAGCACACAAATGTGCCCTGACAGGCAAAAGGCAAATCTACTTTCTTGCTTTAGCTAAAGACCATCATGAGAAGTTTCAGCCATTTAACCAAGCCAAGGGTATTTAGGAAATAAACCACTGGCTATAGGAATAGGCACTGAGACAGAAATACAATTCATGCAGCAAGAGCCCTGGGTGTAGGGGCGCCAGGGTGATATGGAGCTAGATTCTGTCTATATTTAGGTGGCCCGCTCTCTTTGCCTTTATTCCTCTCCCCAGAGGGTTTCACACAGCCAGATACCAGGAGGTTTAGGGCAGGGGAAACTGGAAGCTGATAAGGAATGAAGTCGACTCAGCCCTCCCCCCTTGCCCAGGCAGTGCCAGCCTCACCCTCAGCTCACAGTCCTCATTCACAGCCAGGTTACTGGGTTTCAGGTCCTGTAGGCATCACAGCAAACCCAAGTGAATTTTCGTTCCAGGCTCATGGCCCACCTGAATCCCAAAGCACTATTCACCCTAGACTGTGTCTCCCCACTCCCCCTTCTATCTTCCTCCCTACTTGAAGCCCCGATCCCAAAGCCCCCTAGTGATCTTCTGGCCCAGGTCCCAGCCATACTCACTCTGTGAATGATTCCAGCCGAGTGGATGTACTGAGGGATGTAAGACAGATAGGAAGGTGAACCATGAGCAGGGTCCGGCCTAGGGTCCCACTTGGGACTTGTCCAGTCCCAGGAGAGAGCGAGTCAGGGAGGGCAGAATCAGGGAGACATCAGGCACAGGGGAGAGGGGGGGATCCCAGGGCCCATGTCGGTTCTCACCTTCAGCCCCCGCAGCAACTGGTATGCCAGGAACTGGATGTGTTCATCTGTTAGCTTCTGGCACCTGACGATGTTGTTCAGGTCAGCTCCCATCAGAGTGGTCACCAAATACCTGGAGGGAGGCCCAGGAACGGGGGGCCAGGGATCAGGAATCAGAGGAAGGGGATCCAATGATGATCCAGGAAGCAGGGATCAGGGATCAGGGATCGGGGGACCCAAGAATCAGGGACCAGAGGAGAGGAGTCCAACGGTGATCAGGAGGCCCAGGGATGAGGGATGAGGGATGAGGGTGGGGGTGCCAGGAACCAGGGGCCAGAGGGGGTGTATCTAATGATAATCAGGATGCTCAGGGATCAGGGATGAAAGGGCCCGGGGTCAGGGAGGGCCCCAGGAGGGATCAGGGATGAGGCAGGTCCATCACCAACAACAGAGGCAGAGCCACAGCCTCAGGCTACTGTACTGACCCCCCATGTCAGCCCTGGGCTGTGGGAAGGAACATCCCTCCACCCCACTCACACTTCATTGAAATTTTCTATGGATGTGGCTGGCGTGAAGACATCTAGCAGGCCGATGACCTGGGCAGAGATGGGGGGCTTCCTGTCAGTGGTCTCCAGAGCCCAGTGGACCCTCCCCCCTGGATGCCAGCCCCCTGCAGCTCCTCACGTTTTCATGTTTCATGTGTTTGAGCAGCCGTAGCTCCCGGTACGTCCGCCTGGCATGGACCAACGACTGGAAGGGGCGGGAGAGCTTCTTCACAGCCACCTTTTGCCGAGTGTGGGTGTCATACGCAGAGCTGTAGAAGAAGTCCCAGTGAGTGATGGGGCTAGATTAGGAGAATGTGGAACTCCTGTACCCTGTCCCTCTCCTCCCCCGGGGGTAGGCAAGAGGCCACAGGAAAGGCCCCTGAAGACCAGGACAGGTAAATGGAGCCCGTCCTAGACTGGCCCCTCACATGCAAGAGAAGAGAAGCTCTTAGGACCCGAGAGGAAGACCCCCATCCACATCGCAAATGATACCCAAGACCACACAGAATGGTGGGGGAAGCAGGCCCACTAGGGGATGAGAGGAAGGGAAGGAGCCTGAGCCCTGGCCCCGGAGGCCCCGTCCACAGAGGCAGCAAGCACACCCGCCAAGAGCCAACCTGTCCAGGCCCATCTCTCCTATTCTCTCCCGGAGAGCCTGGGCAGGAAGGGTAGCACGCACCCGTCCTTCCTCCCACTAACACAGTATTCTAGGTTTAAGGCTGATGGGGTCTTGGGGGGGATGGAATCCAGGCCTCTCATGTTGCAAAAGAAACTGAGACCTAGGAAGGCAAAACAGATAGAAGATGCCAGAGGCAGAACTGGCAAGCAGGCCTTCCCGATTCCATGCCCACTTGGCCTGCGTGTGCCACTAGCCAACAAGCCCCTTTGCTCCCCCAGTCAGCTGCCTCTTTTCCATCGGGGTTCACTCCTTCCACCTTTCCCTTAGTCCAACTCCTTGTTACTGTCCTTACCGGCCTCCTGGTCATTCTCCACTTTTCTCAGAGCTCAGGGAAGCTCAGTCTCTTGCCCCAATCCCTGCCCTCATACTCATGGCTACAGTTGTTTTGTTCAGTTGTGTCTGACTCTTTGGGGGTTTTCTTGGCAGAGATACTGGAGTAGCTTGTCATTTGCTTCTCCAAGTCATGTGACAGATGAGGAAACTGAGGCAAACAGGGTGAAGTGACTTTCCCAAGATCAGACAAGTGTCTGAGGCTAGATTTGAACTTGGGAAGATGAATCTTCTGGCTTCAGACCTGACTCTATCTGCTGCCCCATGGCTAGCGATGTGCCTTCCTATCCTCTGGCCTCTCAGTTCACCAAGCTCCCTTGCCCTCCACCCCCTTCGCTCTACCTCAGTCATACACAGGCTTGGCCTTGACCTTGTCTGTGGCCATTTCTCCTAAATGTCCTACCTCCAAGGTCCAGCAGCACTCCAAAATCCCTCTCTGACCACAAGCTCTTCTCTTTCCATTTCTCCTTCTGCCTCACCTTTCCTAAGCCCACTCTTTATCCTCCCTCACGGCCCTCTTCCATCCTTTCACGGTCTTGACCCTTTGATTAATCAGCTGAACCCTGCCCAGTCAGCTACCCTTGCCCTCTTATCACCAGTCACACCTTGCCAAGCCGCCATCCTTGGCCATCTTCCTCTTGCATCTCTACTCCTTCTCTTCTACCTTCCACACTGGAATCAAGATTCTCACTTCCTCCTGAATGCCCTTCAAGAGCAGATAGGGGGTGGCTGATTGTGGTCTGCAGAGGCATGGCAGCCTTGATCTTCCCGGGTTGATCTTATGCCACCCTCTACAGCGGTTATTGCAAGCCTTCTCTCCTCCCCTCAGACCTCTTATGCCACCCCTGTGGCCTCCTTCCAGGAGATCTCACTTCCTCCTTTACCACCCTCTTCTCCCTCCCTCTATCACTACTCCAAACTCCTCTGCAGGAGCCTCAACTCTGCCCTCCTTCTGAGATGACTTCCCACATCCTCAGCACTTGCTGCTTGCACAAGTCTCGCATCTACAGCAGAACACAAGCTCCTCGGAGGGCACAGAAGAGAGTTTTGCTTGTTTCGTGCCACTCTCCTTCCTGTTTAATGAACATCTGACTTTCAGCTGGCTCTCTGGGGGGTTTTAACATCGTGTCCCAGCAACCCTGAGAAGACGTTATTATCCCCATTTTAGCACCAAGGCCAGTGCTCTTGGGACATCTACTTGGTGACTCTGGAAACAAGAATTGACCTCAGTTTCCCTTTCTTATGAGCTCAACTGATCTCCGAGACTCAGATCTCACTTAGCTCCAGGATGCTCCGAGTTCCCTCCTTCCTTGATCTCATGGTACTGAGAGAGGAGGGCAGAGGGGAAGCATCAGGAATGTACCACCGGCATCCATTGACTGGGCAGAGCACCCAGCTGACGTGTTAGGGTGGGGATGGGGGATCAGTAAGCACCTGAGATGGCAATGTCTGCCGTAGACTTTCTCTGGGCTTTGTCATCGATTCTACTTTTCATTTGTGCCTTATTAAACTCAAGCCCGAGGGAAGAGGCAGTTTAATTTCTATCCCTAGGGACCAACAGTAATTATCGGAGCCAGACAGTCTGGCAGGTACTAAGGACAGACGTACACACACACCTGAACTCAGCCTGCCACCCAGGACCCCAGGGTCCCCCGCCCAACTGGCTCAGCCACTCCAACAATGACCCAGGCTCTGGGCACTGCTGGCAGCTTCCCCCTCCCACAGAGTGTGAACAGACTAGTGCCACGGCCTGCCCTGGGGGGCCTAGAACTCACAGAGCCCCCAGGATGAGAATCTGAGGACAGGGTCTGGGCTGCCTCTTGGCTTTCCCCAGACTGAGAGCACCCTGAAGGCAGGGCTCTGGCCTGCTCCTCCTCTTGGATGACAGGACACAAGGACTTGCTCTTCTAAGCTTTAGCTGAAGCACAGCCAAGCTGAGCTGGGCAGAGCACAATCCGGAAGGGGAGGGAAGACAGATGGGAGATACTTGAGGAGCTCAGCAGCAGTTCAGAGTGGCAGCGCCACACTGACTCACTAATCTCACCCTCCTTGGGTTACCAGGGGGCTCAAGCCAGGCTCAGGCGTGGCAAGGGCAGGGCCCCAACAGGCCCCTTTGGTGGGCCAGACTAATAGGGGAAGGGGGAAGCTTGAGAGATGAGAGACCTGAGCCAGGACAATGAGGGGAAGCAAAGGAAGCAGGGCTGGGGAAGTCGCTTCCTGGCTGCGGGCAAGGACAGAGAGGGAGGAAGGGAGTTTCTCGTTTCAAAAAAAAGTTCAAAGCTACACAACTGGAGTGGCCCAGCAAGGCTGGAGCAGCTGCCTGCCATTTAGCTTCCAAAGAGGCCTGCACTGGGTGGGCAGAGACAGTCCTCTCCAGGTAGCTCTCTCCATCACCCCCAATCCAAGTCAGCCGCTAGAGGCCCGGATCCTAAGCTCCAGGCTGGCCTGCTCCCAACCACCCATCCTGGGAGACCTCAGCATCTGGGAATCCCACTGAGACCACCACAAACTCACCATGCCCAAATGGGACCGGGCATGTTCTCCCCAAAGCCGTCCCATTTCTGGGGAGGCTTCCACCCCACTGAGGCCAGCCTCCTCTGGCTTCTGGTCAGCTTGGCAACAACTTTCCTAATATGTGGGCCCCAGAACCGACCACAGGCCACTCCAGACATGGACAGTGAAAGTAGCATCTTCCTGCTCCTGGGCAGCCTGCCTCTTAACATAGCCCAATGGGGAGTTCAGTTTTTGGCTTCCAATTCATGGCGTTGACTCATAGTAAGGCTATGTGTGGTCAAGGAAAAGGCACTGAATGTGGTCAGAGGACCCAAGTTCAAATCCCGGCTCTGCTACTTGAGACATATATAACCTCAAACAAGTCATTTCTCCTCCTGGGGCCTCAGTTTCCTCATCTGTAAATGGGGAGATTGGAACAGATGATGGCTGTAAGGTCCTGTGCTGGCACAAATCCTAGGACTTGGCAGGCCACTAAGATGCTCACATCTTTTTTAGAAACAGAAATGGCTGTCTAGCCTCAAGCCACGTTTCGGAATCATAGCACAAGCCTTCACGCTCTTCCCCATTCGATTTTCCCTTGTTAGTCTCAGCACAGTATCAGCCTGTCAAGACCATGATCTTTTTCATCTTCGCCAAGTCACTGGTGAAAATAATGAGTGGCACAGGGCTAGTCAACGTCTTGGAGCGTGGTAGCCCCCCCTAGTAAACACCTCCGTGGGCAGCATGGATCCATTAATCGCTGCCTCTTGGGACTGGTTCTCCAACCAGCTTGGGAATCTCTCCAGCCTCGGAGAACTTGTCAAGTCCTGTGCTGAAATACAGGAATCCACTCTCTATGACACTGGCCTGTTCTGGGAAGGAGAACGACCCAGGAAGGGCCAGAAAGGAGGTTCATCTGGCCCGACTTGCTTTCAGGAATCACCTCTTCCCTTTCAAAGTTCCCACAGAGCTGACCAGAAGCAGCTGCCAGGTTCATCTGGCTACAGTGTTGTCTGAACTGGGTGATTTCCTTGCTCCAGAAACTCTAATGGCTCCCCAGTACCCACAGGAGAAAAAGTCCAAATGTTTCAGCCTGACATTCAAGACTTTCTAGACTCCAGCTCTGACCTCTGCCTCTAGCGTACTCGCTCTCTTCTCCCTCAGAGAGATACCAGATGCTCCAACTTGCAGAGCAAACTCCTCAGGCCATTTTCCTTCTCCATATCTTTGCCAACATTGTTCCCTTTGCTTGGTATACTCTTCTCCTTCCTAACTGCTTATCTCTTCCTCCCGGCATCCTAGCCATACTCTGAGACCCAAGGAAGAGCCTCTTCTCTGGAGGGCTTCCTTTGACCCTAACCGCTGGCTAGATTATCTTTGCCAGACTTGTCCTGCTCCAGGCCCTCGATTCGCGGCCTGGTGGGGGAGTCATTTGGGTCCCTGGCTTCAGAAGTATCATGGCGCAGTGTGCCCAGAGCCAGGGTTCTGGGCTCCAGGCACAACTTTGCCACTGGCCCATTTTGTGTGGGAGAGAGAGCCTGGCCATCTTAGGTGCCCTCTCGTGGCCTCCGTTTCTGTGAGGACGCTATCCAGTGATGTCATTGGTCCTTTCCTCATCTCCCCTCCTCTGTTCCATGAGAGCTCTGGCCCCAAAGGTCTGGGAGGCCCCTTCCTGCTGTTGGAAGGAAGGGAAGCTCTCTGGGGGCAGGGCCAGAGCCTCTCTCAGCCAGAGACGGCCTGCACACATCAGCAACCATCCACAGAACTGAGTCCAACAAGAGACCACCCAGCCCCAGGCTGAGCAGAGCTGGGGAAGTACCCAGAGACCTCTCGCTTTCTTCCCAGCAGGCCCTTCCTTCTGTTCCCTTCGGCTTGGCTACAGCTGTTACCACAGTGAGTCTGCAAAGCCCGAGCTAGCCCAGAGCCAAGGTGGGGCCCTGTGTGCCCCCTGCAGCCCGGTGCTCCTTGAGCCTGAGCTGCCCATCCCTCCCTGCACAGGGCTGTGGGCTCAGCCGCCTCGCAACTTGGTTCTCCCTGTCCCTGACTCTCCATTCTGAGTGAGGGTTGTCTTTCTTCCACTCCCACAGAACTGGATCTGTCCCCTAAAGGAGGAGCCCCAGGGCTGGATCTGCCCCTCCACCGGGGAACTCCTCCAGGGCTTTGTCTGCCTTTCAGAAGAGGGACACCCCCCCCCCCCCAGGGCCCTGAGCTCTCCCACTCCGGACCCAGGACTCCGGAGAGCAAGGCCCTGCCCCTCAGCCCCCCTGGCCTTCCCACAGAACCCCAAAGGCTCAGCATGCGTGTGGGTTAAGTAGAGGTGGAGACAGCCCCAAGAGTTGCCACCCAGTGACTGGTCAGAAGATCAAACACTAGGAAGTCTTCACCCCCCCCCCCCCAACTCTGTGGATTATCTGGGGCTCCCCTGTCTCCCAACACACCCCAGGAAGTCAGTGTGAGTGGGACAGACCGACACCGCCTGGCCCACAGTCACACAATAAGTACCGGGGCTGCCTCTTCCCGACCCCCTCTAGAGAAGGGGCTTTTGGATCGTCCCCAGTACTAGCTAATGCGCTCGGCCCCTCCGGCCCCCATCTCTGGCTCCTGGCCGAGCTAGGGCCAGTCTGGATTGCGGGGCCCCTTCCTCCCCAAGATGCAGGGGTGCTCCTGCCAGCTTGGGCGGGGGGCGGGGGCGTG
>NC_058134.1:305903526-305934767 GCF_016433145.1 Gracilinanus agilis
CCCCGGGCCCCTCTCCCCACGTGCCCTCCCCCCAGCCCCCAGCCCCCAGCCCCCGCAGCCCGCCCGGTACCAGACGGAGCCGTAGGCCCCCGAGCCCACGGGGCTCAGGCTCTGGAAGCGCTCGGGGACCTCCCACAGCGTCTTGTTAAGCTCCTGCCGGTAGAAGCCGCTGCGAGGGGCCGACATGGCTCGGGCCTGGGGGGCCGAGCTGGCCTCCGCTGGGCCCCTCTCCGGCCCCGGCCCCGGCCCCGGCTCGGGGTGTGATACCTCCAGCAGCCTGGATGCCCGGCTCCGCCCGCCCGGCCGGGCCCGGCAGGCAGAGCTCAGAAGCTGCCCCCGAGGGGGGGGGCAGGGGCGGGGCGGGGTCCCCCACGACCCCGCCCTCAATGCTGGGGGCGGAGCCACTGCCGCAGCTAGAGAGAATCCCCAGAAACGTGACCCCGCCCCCCGAAGCTCCTGTCACGCCCACCGTCCCCCCTCTCACCTCCCCCTCTTCCGGCTCCTCCCATCCTCCCTCCCTGCTGCCTCCACCTTCCATCATCCCTCATCCTCAGCCTTCATCCCGTCAGGGACCGAGGCAACGGACTCCCGCCCAGATTCCCAACCTGCCTCCCCCCAGCCACAAAGGCGCGTCCCTCCTACCGCTGTGGTCTGACCGGGTCACTCAGGAACCTCCAGTGGCTCCCTAGTGCCTGAAGAAGAAAATCCCAACGCCCCAGTCTGGCGTTTAGGTCCCAACCTAGCTAAGTCGTTTCCTGAACGCCGAGGTATTCTGTCTCCTGCTCTCCTTTCGGGTCTGGGTCCCTGGGTCCCTCTGCCAGGAGTGGGATTGCTTCCCCCTCGGGAATATGCTCCCCTGATTACATCTCGACCTCAAGCCGGACAGAGGCTCCTTGAGGGCAGAACCTATTCTCCTGGTGCCTGTCACAGGGTCCTGCAAATCCAGTTTACTGGCATTTATTAGGCACCCACTATGTGCCAGACATACTGTGCATACAAAGGAAGCGGAGAACAGTCTTTGCCTTCAGGCACCTCAAATTCTGTGAGGGAAGAGCAGGTGCCAAAGCCTTTCCCGGCAAGCTGTCTATAGAGCAAATGAAAAGACTCTTAGGAGACTCTTACATAACAGATTGGAAGTGAAAATGTCTGGTTTCCAGCCTGGGGCCCTCCACCGAATAATCGTGAGACCCTGAGTGGGTCCCTGCTCCTTCCTGGAACTATTTCCTTCTTCACGAAATGAAGGGGTTGGACCCTTTGGCCATGAAGGTTCCTTTCAACTCTAAAACTGCTTGTGTGTGTGCTTAGAGATTCATTCCTCAATTTATTTCTTCAATAAACATTTATTAAATGTCTACTGTATGCAGTGCCCTCAACTTGGCTCATCTAAAAAGTGGGCTTCTGTCCTCAGAGAGTTCTCAATCTAGGATATAAACACAGAGAAATGTGAAGATACACAGATTGTAAGAAAGCTGACATCCTGCCTTATCCACAAGGGGTTAAGAAAAATGCCCCTAAATTCCTTAGTAGGAAGTGGGAAGCCTTTCTCTGAATGAATAAGAAAGGGTAACTACATAGCCAGGTGGATAGAGTGCCCAGCCTGGAGTGGGAAAGACTCATCTTCCTGAGTTCAAATCTGGCTTCAGACACTTACTCAATTTCTTTATCCCCACTTGTCTCTGTTCCTCATCCATAAAATGAGCTAAAGAAGAAAAGAAAAGCGACTCTAGTATCCTTGCCAAGGATGGAGTCATGAAAAGTCGGACATGACTGAGAAACTGAACAACAGCATTACCACTGGCTGTCAAAGGAGTTGTTTGCACCCTTTATTGACCTTTGAAAGACAAGTTTATGAGTCTGAGGGAGTTCTGGTTCCTGAGAACCTGGAGGAGATGGAGCAAGTGGGGATTTCTCCCTCCTAATACCAAGCCCCTGCACCATTGGCTGTATTTCTAGCAGATTTAATGATAGTAGCTAGTATTTAAATAGTATCTACTATGTACCAGACACTTTATAAATATTATCTCAGTGGATCCTCACACAATCCTGGGATGTAAATGTGATCATCTCAATTTTACAGTTGAGGAAACTGAAACAAACAAAGGTTAAGGGATTTGTCTAAGAGGACTCAAATAGTTAAATGTCCGAGGAAAGATTTGAATTCATATCATTCTAACTGCAGGGCCAGTACTCTACTGTAAACCCCCTCCTACCCTGTGAGTGAGTTGTCTAGGCATAAATACCCCTTCTAACAATTTAGGAGTTCATCCAATTGAGTCACAGTTGTGGGAGGAGAGTCACCCACTGATACTGAAATCACTTGAAGTAGAAAGCTGACTTAAAGAAATGACCCTTGGCAGCAGAGAAAAGAGTCAGCTATGGAATAAAGAAAGTCAGCCTGTCAACTGAGGGGCTATGCGGAGAGGTACAAAATCTGAGAACTAAGTGGAACAATCCACCCAAGAGAAATGCTACACTCAGGGGGAAGCTGTGTGAGATTCCTAGGAAGAGAGGAAGGACTTCCAAGCCCTACAGTATCAGGAGTTATGTTACCTTGACTATACATATTTGATAGCTGCCTGTCCATAATCATTATACTCTGATTTTGTGCCTGCTCTTCCCATTGGTGCTGCATGCATTCCAACTGTACACTATGGAGTTTAGTAGCTATTAGTCTTAGTATGATTCCTGGCACATAGTAGGCATTAATAAATTCTCGTTGACAGACTGACTCTCCTTACTATGCCATCTTTGTAAATATCTTTACTAAAAATCAATTGTGCCTACTGCTGACTATTAATGGGAAGTGCATCAGACAGTGATGGGCTCCCAAGCAAAGGATGTATGTATGCATATATATATATGTATATATATATAAGTTTATAGCAGTTCCTTTTCATGATAGCTAAGAACTAGAAACTAAGGAGATGCGACCATTAGTTGGGAAATTGGGGAATGCTGAACAACTTGTGGCATATGAATGTAATAGAAGACTTTTGTGCCATCAGAAATGATGAAGATGAGTTCAGAGCAACCTGGGAAGACTAGAATGAACTGAAGCAGAGAAAAGTGAACAAGACTAGAAGAATAACCCAAAGAAGAACAACATGAGAACGATGAATAACTTGAAAAGAACTCCGATCAAGACAATGACCAGCCAGGTCTCCAGAGGATCCCTGAGGACCCATGCTACCCACCTCCAGGCAGGGTGCAGATTGGGACTTCTTTTTTGGATGTGGCCAATCCATTTTGGGAATTTGTTTTACTTAATTTGGTTAATTGCATATTTGCTACAATGGTTTTATTTTGATCTTTTTCGGTGAAAAGGGGAGGAAAGAACAAAATAATTTTTGTTAATTAAAAAACCCAAACAAACTAATGATAAGCAAAAAGGAATGGAGACCCACTTGAAGCTCGAGGATCTACCTCCTACAGCAAGATGCTACAACTAAAGGAGAAGTATATATCGGGAGGACCCAACAAAGGGCTCAGCAGGGAGGACAGAGGAATGGAGGATGAAAGGAAGGCAGGCTAACTTTAGGTCCGAGTTCCAATTCTGCTCCTTCCTCTGTGTAGAACCTTAGATGAGTCTCCACACCCTCCCCAATACTCCCATCCCTGCTTGATTTAACTCTGTAAAGTAATGGGAATGGTCTGTAGAACTTCTCCAGCTGTGTGTGTATATGTGTCTGTGCAGGACCCGATTATTCCATCTGCAGTAGAGGGGCTGGGGGTCCACCCCATTCAACCCAGGAGCCCTGTTTTGGACCCAGGGGACAGAGAAGTGAAGGGCTACGAGAAGGAGGCTCGGGCTCCATCCCGTCCCGGTCCCCCTTCCCTCTTTCTCATTAGCTTTCCCTCCTCCAGCCTTTTCATGGGCCACATTTGAATCTCAAAGGTGAGGTCAGAACCTTCCAGGGGCCTCTTTTTCTGGAGACAAAGAAGCTCTCCCTCCCCTCCCCCACCTGCTTCTCAGTCTCCCAGAGCACAAGAAAAATCTGCTTTTCTCCTCACTGCCTACCCCCACCCCAATCATCTTGGACCTTTGTGTGGGTGCCCAGAGCTGGGGCCGGGGCAGCTATTCCAGTACATGACCCTCCCCCCCTCCTCCCAGCTCCTGGGACTTCCCAGGCCCACATGGTATTCAGAGATGGTATTCAAGAAGGCCCCAGCAGGTTGTTGGGGGAGGGCAGTGGGAAGACTGATGGGAAGGCACCCAGGATGAGAAGGAACTCCAAGGGCTGGAAGTCTACCCCACTGGCTGGAATCCCAAATCCATGGACTGATGGATCTAGCCGCCTATTAAAAAGGGATCTCAAAGGGTAGTCCTTTCAGTCTCTCCACCTATCAACTCTCCCCAGAAGCCTTTCAGACTGGGATTCCTCTCCCCTTTTCCTGAAAACCTCTGAGGACAGGGAGCTCACTACCCGGCAGGCTGTTCCACCATGGGACAGTTCTGGAAAGACCTAGGTTTCATTCCTGCCTCTTAGTAGCTGTGTGGCCATGGGCAAGTCACCTTCATCTCTTTTTGCCTCGGTTTACCAATTTGTAAAATGGGAGCAAGGACACTTATAGTACCTACTGGCATGGGCATTGCATCCCCAAAACTATTAGAAGTGTTTCAGGCAAACTGTAAGCAGGGAAATTCCTTTGCTCCTTTCTGCCCTTGTGACTCCTAACCCAAGAACATCTGATAACTCCTATAAGACCCTGAGATTAGTATCCTCCTTGGAAGTCCTTTGGATTGAGATGGACAGAGAGATACACCTGGACTATCGGGCTGTATCTCAGACATCTGTCCATGAGGGCGGCCCCCTATGTCTTCAGGCAGACCAAAACTCCCACCGAATGCCTGAGTGGTTACCACAGAGTCACGTCCTCACTGTTGTAAAGAGTGTAAAAACCCCTGAACTGAAGCATTCAGGGAGCAACCCCCAGGGTTGTTCCACTCGCACTCACACTGTAGCTGGGGGGAACAGCTTTTCCATCCATCCATGCTGGCCCCCACAAGGAGCAGCTCCCCATCTAGCTGTTCCACCTCGCTATTCCATCTCGCTATTCTCCTGGCCATTCTCAACATTACTTTCCAAATTAATACATTTCTCGTTTTACTTTTCAGCTAAGCTTGGAGTCTTGCATTCTTGTAAAAGGTATCCTTCCTGAGCCCAGGGGCTCACCATTGTACCCCACTATGTAAGGGGGTTCTGCACCCCACAACACTACCTCAGGAGAGAGTCTCTGTCTGGATGAGCAGAGTCTAGAGCTCTTTGCAGGTCTTAAAGCCCTAGAGCAGGGGTTCCCAAACTTTTTTGGCCTACTGCCCCCTTTCCAGAAAAAATATTACTTAGTGCCCAGTCACATACTATCACTGCCCCTTACAGTTATTCACCGCCCCCAAATGCACCTGTGGTCATCACCGCTCTTTTGGATTGCTGCAGCACCCATCAGGGGGCGGTGGCACCCACTTTGGGAATCACTGCCCTAGATAAACCCAGCATATGCCCAGTCCTCTCTTACACTGGGTAGAGGGAGAGTCTCATTTCTAGGGCACATGGTACCATAGAGAACTCCCTGAGTACAGGAACTGGGCTGCTCCACCTCCCTCCAGACAGGAAGTTTCCAGAGGTTTTATTCTCCAGCCTTGTTTTAGCCACAAGACCCCCTACCTTGCTACTGCTCAGGCCAGTGGGAGTTTCTCTCTCTCTCCTTCCCTATCTCCCTCACTCCCTCTTTCTTTCCTCTCTCTCTCTCTCTGCTCTCCCTCTCTCCCCCTCTTCCTCTCAGCCTGAAAGGAGGAACAGCTGCAGGCCCTGGCCTCAGTTTACCTTACTTACGACCTCAGTCATGCATTTCCCCATCTAGGTAATTAAGTGAATTCCAAAGCTCCCAGGAAGGAGGCTGCCCTAATCTCCCAGGTATCAGCCTTGGCCTGAAGAGAGAATTCTGGACAGGAATCCAGCAGCGATCAAAAAGATTTAGCTAGGGCAGCAAGCTGGTTGGTAGCATTTCTGTAAAAAGTCTTTGGGGGAAGAGGGAGGAGAGATGCTGGGGGGATGCAGCAGCAGCAAGAGAGCTGGGCTTAGAGCCTATCAGGGCTGGAGCCAGTTCTGCCTCAGACACACCCTGGCTGGACGGCCTTGGCAGGGCAACTCAGTGCCCAGGCACTGCTTTTTTTTTTTTTTTTAATTAATTTTTTTATTTTTAGAAAAATTTTCCATGGCTACATGATTCATGTTTTTACCTTCCCCTTCACCCCCTCAACCCCCCCCCCCAGCTAACTCGCATTTCCACTGGTTTTAGCATGTATCACCAATCAAGACTTATTTACATATTATTGATAGTTGCATTGGTGTGGTCCTTTTGGGTCTATATCCCCAATCATGTCCTCATCAACCCAGGAGTTCAAGCAGTTGCTTTTATTCTGTTTTTCCTCTCCTGTAGTTCTTCCTCTGAATGTGGGTAGCATTCCTTTCCATAAATGCCTCAGAATTGTCCTGGGTCATTGCACTGCTGCTAGTACAGAAGTCCATTACATTCTATTTTACCACAGTGTATTGGTCTCTGTGTTCAATGTTCTTCTGGCTCTGCTCCTTTCACTCTGCATCATTTCCTGGAGGTCTTTCCAGTTCACATGGAATTCCTCCAGTTTATTATTCCTTTGAGCACAATAGTATTCCATCACCAACATATATCACAATTTGTTCAGTCATTCCCCAATTGAAGGGCATACCCTTACTTTCCAGTTTTTTGCCTCCACAAAAAGCGCAGCTATAAATATTTTTGTACAAGTCTGTTTATGATCTCTTTGGGGTACAAACCCAGCAATGGTATGGCTGGATCAAAGGGCAGGCATTCTTTTTATCGCTCTTTGGGCATAATTCCAAATTGCCATCCAGAATGGTTGGATCAGTTCACAACTCCACCAGCAGTGCATTAATGTCCCAATTTTGCCACATCCCCTCCAACATTCATTACTCTCCCCTGCTATCATTTTAGCCAATTTGCTAGGTATGAGGTGAAATCTCAGAGTTGTTTTGATTTGCATTTCTCTAATTGTTAGAGATTTAGAACACTTTCTCATGTGCTTGTTGATACTTTTGATTTCTTTATCTGAAAATTGCCTATTCATGTCCCTTGCCCATTTATCAATTGGGGAATGGCTCGATTTTTTTATACATTTGATTTAGTTCCTTGTATATTTGAGTAATTAGACCTCTGTCAGAATTTTTTATTATAAAGATTTTTTCCCAGTTTGTTGTTTCCCTTCTGATTTTGGTTGCATTGTTTTTGTTTGTACAAAACCTTTTTAATTTAATATAATCAAAATTATTTATTTTGTATTTTGTAATTTTTTCTAACTCTTGCTTGGTTTTAAAATCTTTCCTTTCCCAGAGATCTGACAAGTATACTATTCTATGTTCATTTAATTTACTTACAGTTTCCTTCTTTATATTCAAGTCTTTCACTCATTCTGAATTTATCTTGGTGTAGGGTATGAGATGTTGATCTAAACCTAATCTCTCCCATATTGTTTTCCAATTTTCCCAGCAGTTTTTGTCAAATAGTGGATTTTTGTCCCAAAAGTTGGGCTCCTTGGGTTTATCATTCACTGTTTTGCTGACGTCATTTACCCCAAGTCTATTCCACTAATCCTCCCTTCTGTCTCTTAGCCAGTACCATATTGTTTTGATGACCGCTGCTTTATAGTACAGTTTAATATCTGGTACTGCTAGGCCCCCTTCCTTCACGGTTTTTTTTTTCATTATTTCCCTTGATATTCTTGAACTTTTGTTCTTCTAAATAAACTTTGTTATAGTTTTTTCTCATTCAGTAAAGAAGTTTTTTGGTAGTTTGATAGGTATGGCACTAAATAAGTAAATTAATTTAGGTAGAATGGTCATTTTTATTAAGTTAGCTCATACTACCCATAAGCACTCAATGTTTTTCCAATTGTTTAGATCTACTTTTAATTGTTTGGAAAGTGTTTTGTAGTTGTATTCTTGTGTTTGTCTTGGCAGATATAATTCCCAAGTATTTTATATTGTCTAGGGTGATTTTAAATGGTGTTTGGATTTCTACCTCTTGCTGCTATGATGTGTTGGAGATATATAGAAATGCTGATGATTTATGTGCATTTATTTTGTATCCTTCAACTTTGCTAAAGTTGTTGATTATTTCTACTAGCTTTTTAGTTGATTCTCTAGGATTTTTTAAGTAGACCATCATATCATCTGCAAAGAGTGATAGCTTAGTCTCCTCATTGCCTATTTTAATACCTTCAATTTCTTTTTCTTCTCTAATTGCTACTGCTAGTATTTCTAGTACAATGTTAAATAATAGAGGTGATAATGGGCATCCTTGTTTCACTCCTGATCTTATTGGGAAGGCTTCTAATTTATCCCCATTGCATATGATGCTTGTTGATGGTTTAAGATATATACTGTTTATTATTTTTAGGAAAGGACCTTCTATTCCTATACTTTCTAGTGTTTTCAGTAGGAAGGGGTGTTGTATTTTGTCAAAGGCTTTTTCAGCATCTATTGAGATAATCATGTGGTTTTTGTTGGTTTGCTTGTTGATATGGTCAAATTATGTGGATGGTTTTCCTACTGTTGAACCAACCTTGCATTCCTGGTATAAATCCCACCTGATCATGATGGATAACCCTCTTGATCACTTGCTGGAGTCTTTTTGCTAGTATTCTATTTAAGATTTTTGCATCTATGTTCATTAAGGAGATTGGTCTGTAATTTTCTTTCTCTGTTTTTGATCTACCTGGCTTTGGAATCAGTACCATATTTGTGTCATAAAAAGAATTTGGTAGAACTCCTTCTTTGCTTATTATATCAAATAATTTGTATAGTATTAGGATTAATTGTTCTTTGAATGTTTGATAGAATTCACTTGTGAATCCATCAGACCCTGGCAATCTTTTCTTAGGGAGTTCTCTGATGGCTTGTTCAATTTCTTTTTCTGATATTGGATTATTTAAGTATTCTATTTCTTCTGCTATTAATCTAGGCAATTTATATTTTTGTAAATATTCATCCATATCACCTAGATTGCTATATTTATTGCCATATAATTGGGCAAAATAGTTTTTAATGATTGCCTTAATTTCCTCTTCATTAAAGGTGAAGTCTCCCTTTTCATCTTTGATACTGTTAATTTGGTTTTCTTCTTTCCTTTTTTTTATTAGATTTACCAGCACTTTGTCTATTTTATCTGTTTTTTCAAAATACCAGCTTCTAATCTTATTTATTAATTCAATAGTTCTTTTACTTTCGATTTTATTAATTTCTCCTTTGACTTTTAGTATTTCTAATTTAGTTTTCACCTGAGGATTTTTAATTTGTTCATTTTCTAGTTTTTTAAGTTGCATGTCCAATTCATTAACTTCTGCCCTCCCTAATTTGTTAATATATGCATTTGGTGATATAAATTTTCCTCTTAGAATTGCTTTGGCTGCATCCCATAGGTTTGAGTAAGATGTCTCATCATTGTCATTGTATTCAATGAAATTATGAATTATTTCTATGATTTGTTCTTCACTAAATTATTTTGGAGAATCATATTATTTAATTTCCAATTAGTTTTTGGTTTGCTTCTCTATGTATTCTTACTAATAAATATTTTTATTGCATTATGATCTGAGAAGGTTAAATTTCTTCTTTTTGGCATTTGTTTGCCATGTTTCTATGCCCTATTACATGGTTTATCTTTGTGAATGTTCCATGTATTACTGAAAAGAAGGTGTATTCCTCCCTATTTATTTTTCTCCATATATCTATTAACTCTAATTTTTCTAGGGTTTCATTCACCTCTCATCTCTTTCTTATTTATTTTTTGGTTTGATTTGTCTAGATCTGATAGGGGAAGGTTGAGGTTCCCCCACTAGTATGGTTTTGCTATCTATTTCATCCTTGAGCTCCACTAGCTTCTCCTTGGAAGCTGTACTGTTTGGTGCATACATATTGAGTACTGATATTTCTTCATTGTTTATACTGCCTTTTATTAGGATGTAGTTACCTTCCCTATCTCTTTTAACCTTATCTATTTTTACTTTGGATCTGTCAGAGATCATGATAGCAACCCCTGTTCATTTTCTCATTTGAAGCACAATAGATTTTGCTCCATCCTCTCATTTTCACTCTATGTACGTCTGTCTTATGTACACTGCTTTTTAAGACCAAGGTCTGTCTATGAACTCCCTATAGGGACTATGTTCAGTCGTTTCTAACTCTGTGACCCCATTTGAGGGTTTTTTTTGGGGAAAGAAACTGCATTTCCTTCTCCAGCTCATTTGACAAATGAGGAAACTGAGGCAGACAGGGTTAAGTGACTTGCCCAGGGTTATATAGTAATTGTTTTTGTTTTTTTGTTTGTTTGTTTGTTTTTAAACCCTTACCTTCTGTGTATTGGCTCCTAGGTAGAAGAGTGGTAAGGGTGGGCCATGGGGGTCAAGTGACTTGCCCAGGGTCACACAGCTGGGAAGTGGCTGAGGCCGGGTTTGAACCTAGGACCTCCTGTCTCTAGGCCTGACTCTCAATCCACTGAGCTACCCAGCTGCCTGTCATATAGTAATTGTTTGAGGCTATATTTGAACTCAGGTCTTTCTGACTCCAGACCCAGCTGCTCCCAGGTCTAGTCCACAGTGAAGAGGGAGTATGCTGGAAAATCAGTCAGCTAGAGGATGTTGGGTTCTGAGACAGAATCCTGATGTAGCCTCAAGGCATGCAGTCAGAGCTAACAGCTTCTCAGCTCTCAGCCTCCAGCCCCCTCCACACTCTCTCCCCTTACCCCAGGCCAGCCTGACCAACTCTCCCAATGAGAACCCAGGAGAAGACAGGGCATCGAAGGGCTCTCAGCTCCCCATCCCCATTCCTCAGGGCTTCTTGCCACACTGCTCCATCTTGTCTCCTTTCATCAATGAACAAAAACCTCAGTTTCTCTTCTTCACACTCCCCCCTCCATTGAAAAACAAACGCAGGAAGACCTGAATTCAAATCCAAACTCAAACACTTACTAGCTGAGTGACCTTGGCCAAGTCACTTAACCCCTGCCCATTTCTTTTTCCTTGGAGAGTTTGGAATACTCAGAGAAGACTAGTGCCTCTGGGGTGAGGGCTGCTTTCTTCCTTCAGCATCTACTTCTCACCCAACTTTCTCCTGTGCCTTCAAGAAGCTGTAGCATGCACCATGGTCCCACCCTGGCAAAACCATCTCAGCCACTGGGCTGAACCAGCTTGAGGGGGAGTGACAGGTTTCAAACCCTTTCTACCCCAGGCACATGAAAACTTCTGCCCCGCTTAATGGGCTGGTGAGAACAACGTGTTCATGCTTCAGCTCTCCGGGCCATCTTCTCCTTCTCCCCCTTCTTTACCCTCTCCCCCATCTCTGATTGGCTACTTGCTCCCGGTGGATCTCATCTTGGTACATGGATGCTCTCCCCTCTCAAGGTCTCCATTTTTGGAATCATTTTCTTCTGTCCCTTCTCTGCTCAAAGTCTTTCTGTGGCTAACTACTGCCATGGAGTAAGGTTTGAACTCCTTGGCCTGATATTCGAGGTCCTCCATGACATGGAACCTTCTTCCCTTTACATCCTCAGCTCCCATTAGGGAGAGGGACATCCCTGTGATTCTGACCCCCATGAGAAGGAAACTCTCTGTTCTAATGCAAGACCTTCTCCGTGACCTGGAGGGTCCTGCCCAGAAAGTCCTATTCACTTGGGAGTTTCTAGAGAACCAGAGATGTCTATTGTTATTTATTTTCTATTTATTTTTTTATTTTTTGTATCTTCAATGCTTAGCACAGTGCCTGGCACCTAGTAGGCCTTTAATAAATGCCTCTTGTCTATTGATTGACTATATGTCAGTCAGGACTCAAATTCAGGGCTTCCTAACTCTAAAGCGAGCTCTCTCTCCACTACCATGCAATACCGTTCCATATTCTTCCCCAGACATTATACATCAGCCAAAATGGATAACTTCCTTTTTCCCAAACAGAACTCTCCTGCCTCCATGCTTTTTGCCAATCAGTTCCCAGTGCCTAGAATGTGCTGAAACACCCCTGATAAATGGTTATGCAGTCTTTGCTTGAATACCACCAGTGACTAGAAACTCATTACCTTTCAAATCACGCCATTCCATAGTTAGATGGAAAAGGCACCCATTTACTCCTCCTTACCTTTGGAATTTTGTAGGCAAAGTACATTCCTTCCTTAACTCCTCCTTTTAGCTACCCCTGAAGATTGAATCTTTCTCAGTCAATGCTTCCGCTCTATCCTTTGGCTTACCCAGGAAAGGACACTAGAGGAGAGTGAAGGCTCTGTGTAAATTCCCTGCTTCTGAAAAAAGTAACTCATCTTTGATTAGGTTCATAGGACCTAAATGTGTGACTCAGTAGTTCACAGCAAGTAGCGGTGAGTCCCAGTTTCCCTTTCTGGGGCTATCTAGGAACTTATAGAAGTGATTTAGATCAAAATCACAAGATTCTCTCCATCACCTCCATGCAGATGATTCCAACCCCCAGTGTCTCTTCTGACCTCCGGGTCCACATCATCTATGGGGCATTATCTAACGGGATGTCCCGAGGTGACTCAAATTCAACATGTCCAAAGAGAACTCATTCAGATTCCTGCCCAAACCTCTTCCAAACTGCCTATTCTGATCAAGGACACGCCTTTCCAATTACCCAGGCTCAACCCTTGGTCTATCTTCCTCTCTTTTCTCTTATTCACCTCACATGGCCAATCAGTTGCCAAGTCTTGTCATTTCTTTTTTTCCTCTCATTTTTGAGGGCATCTGTCCTTTCTGCTCCATTTGCCCTAATTCTGGCCTTTATCACTCATTTACTGTATTATTGGAGCAGTCTTCTGATTGGCCTTCTGACATCAAGTCTCTGTGTGACCCTGGACAAGTCACTCAATCCAAACGTCAATTTCTTCATTTATAAAAAGAAGATATTGGACTTGCTGATCTCTAAGGCAGGTAGCTTCCAGCTTTTCATCTGTGATCCTATAAAATCTCTGGGACAGTGGCTACAATTCTAAGCCTCATCTTCCTGAGTTCAAGTCCAGCCTCAGACACTTACTAGCTGTGTGACCATGAACAAGTCACTCAACCCTGTTTGCCTCAGTTTCTTCATGGCAAACCCCTCCAGCACCTGTGCCAAGAAAACCCCAAATAGGTCACAAAAGGTTGGCCATGACTGACAAAAGACTGAACAACCACATGAGATCTCTGGTGGCGGCCTTCAGGGAGCCATTCTTAGTCTTGTTCTGGTCACCATTTTTATGGATGTTGACTTTCATGAAGCCATATGATTGGCTGATTTGATGAAATCCTTATCAAATTCATCGATGATCCAAAGCTCCCTGGAATATCAGAAGAAAGACTCAAGATCCTAGAGGGGAAAGTCTAAAAAATGCCAGGAGGGTCATCTGAGACTGCATTTGGTGATGGGGGTGGGGTGGCTTCTTAAAAAGTCAACTTAGGCAATGATCAGAGATCTAGAAGAGAAAGGCTTGGAGGGAGACAGGCAGCCCCCACCCACACTAGCTACTCCCCACCCCTGACCACAATGCCAGGTTCCTGTGGGGCAGTTAGATTGCCTCAGATCTGGACCCCAGATATTCCTTTTGCACTGCCTACCACTCCCTACCACCCCACAACGATTTCTGCATTTCCTGGACATACCAGCCAGCCCAGGGTGTTTGCTTGGCCACAAACTAGGTGTGTCTCTTTTCAGAAGACCGGAGGTGGGTTCTCGAGAAGCAAACAGATTTCACAGAGGGAATGACGAGCAAAGCTCTGGTCAAAAAAAGACCAGAGGAGGACCCAAAGCAAAGAGCTGCCCATGGAATGAGATCTTCCTCAGAGCATTGTGTTGGCAAAATCATTAATGGTTTCAGAGACAGAGAAATAAACCTTAAAAAGGGGCAGAGGAAGGAGCAGAGTGATATTAAAGGGAAAAGCTGGTCCTCGATGCAGGGGAAATCCAAGAGGAAGTGACCTACATCGTTTTTAGAGTGATTCTGTTAAAATAACCAACATGGAAGTGTGTTTTGCATGATAATACATATATGGTCCAGATCTAATTGCTTACCATGCCTGAGTGGGGTGGAGGAAGAGAGAGAGGGAGACCATTTGGATCTTATAATTTTGGAAAATATAAGTTGGAAATGATTATTAATATCTTTGAATTGGAGTGGTTCTGTTAAGATGGGAGTAATGATAGAAATAATAATGGCAGTTAGATGGCTCAGTGGATAGAGTGCCAGGCCAGGGGATGGGAGGTCCTGCATTCAAATCTGGCTTCAGACACTTCCTAGTGGTGTGACCTATCTTCTGACTTGGAACCAATACTTAGTACTGATTCTAAGACAGAGGTAAGAATTTGAAGAAGAAGAAGGAGGAGGAGGAGAAGGAGGAGGAGGAGGAGAAAAATTTGAAATTGAATATTCTCTTCTGAGAGAATTTTGTTGTTTTTGTTCAGTTGTGTCCAACTCTTTGTGACTCCATTTGGGGTTTTCTTGGCAAAGATACTAAAGTGACTTGCCGTTTCCATCTCCAGCTCATTTTACAGATTAGGAACTGAAGCAAACAGGGTTAAATGATTTGCCCAGGGTCAGACAGCTAGTAAATGTCTGCTATAGCTTATTTTACAGATGAGGAATGAAGTTAAGTGACTCACCCAGGGCACTAGACAGCTAGTAAGTGAAGCCAGATTTGAACTCAGGAAGATGAGCCTTTCTGACTCTAGACCTGGCACTCTACTATATCATTTATTCTGTCTCTTCTAAGAGAATAACTGAAGACAAATCTAGCCATTACGAGACTAAATGAAAATGATTCAAACTCTCCAATCAAATGGAAAAGAGTTACAGCCTCCACGAAAAAGCAGACTTGAATCAAGCACCATACTGCCTATGGCTGTGATGGTGAACCTATGGCATGCGTGCCAAAGATGGCTCTTGGAGACCTCTCTTTGGGCAAGTGCAAGCCCTCTGGCTTGGATAGCTGGGAGCCCAGTCCTGCCCCCTGAACATGCAAGGGGTGGGGCACTCTATTCTCCCTCTACCATTGAGGCAGAGCTTGGTCCTGGCTTGGCCATCTGGTAGCCAGGCCTGTTCCAAATAAGGAAGGGGGCAGTGTGTCACTCAAGCTTCTTTCCACCATCACAGGGTCAGAGCACAGCCCTGGCTTGGCCAGCCAGCAGCCCAGCCTGGCCCAGCCTCCAAACATAAGGGGATGGTATGGGGCACTCAAGTCTCCTGAGCTTCCCTCTGCCTTCACTGTTGAGCTCTGCCTTCACTTGGCCAGCCTGTAGCCTGGCCCCACCCACGACCCCAAATTCAGGGGTGGGTGCAGCACTGAGTGCATTTGAGGGGCAGGGCACACAGTTGGGTGCGGAGTATGGCAGGCAATGGGGAGTGCGGTATGGTATGGGCTCGTAGTCTTGGAGGGGTGAGGGGGCATGGCACAAGGTCCCTAAAAGGTTTGCCATCACTGGCCTACGAGAAACATATGTGATTGAGAGAGATCTGAAAGAAATCGCGAAAAGCTAGTCTAAAAAGTACTGACAAATCAAGAGAAGCAGTAGGGTTTGAAGATATTGGACTACATTGAAATCAAACTAGAAAGTAGTATATCAAAGAGATGAAGGCTATTTAAACTAGGTCTGTATCCCAAAGAGATTTTTAAAATGGGAAAGGACCTGTTTGTACAATCATATTTATAGCTGTTCTTTTTTGTGGTGGTAAAGAATTGGAAATTGAAGGGATGTCCCTCAATTGGGGAATGGCTGAACAAAGTGTGGTATAGAGTGGTGATGGAATACTATAGGAATGATGAACAGGATGATTTCAGACAGAGCTGGAAAGACCTCCATGAACTGATGCAGAGTGAAATAAGCAGAACCAGGAGAACATTGTACACAGTAACAGCAATATTGTGGTATGATCAAATGTGACAGACTCAGCTACTCTCAGCAATACAATGATCCAGGACAATTCTGAGGGACTTCTGACAAAGAATGCTCTCCACCTCCCAAGAAAGAACTGTTGAAGTAGGGATGCAGAAGAAAGCAGACATTTTTCTATTGTTTATTTGGGCATATGTTTTGAGGTTTACGTTTTATACAGATTATAGTCACTCACATATGGGGATATGTTTTGCGTGGTAATACATGTTTAATCCAGATTGAATTGCTTGCTACCTCTGGAAGAGAAGAGAAAAAGGGGGAGGGAGACAATTCGGATCATATAACTTCAGAAAACTTATAATAATAAATAAAAATATATAAAATATAATAAAAATAATCATTAAAAAGGATATTTAATACATTAAAAGGTTTCATGAAAAATAGACATATGTATTTTAAATCTGTATACTATTTAATAATTCTGCTATGAAATTGTCAAAGAAAAACCTTGCAGTTTTTTTTTTAACCCTCACCTTCCATCTTTGAGTCAATACTGTGTATGGTTCCAAGGCAGAAGAGTGGTAAGGGTAGGCAATGGGGGTCAAGTGACTTGCCCAGGGTCACACAGCTGGGAAGTGTCTGAGGCCAGATTTGAACCTAGGATCTCCCCTCTCCAGACCTAGAGCCACTTACCTGCCTCAAGATGGAGTATTTAGACAATTGGACCTAACATATAGAGAAAACTTAATGATACAAGTATGTGCCTTCTTTTCCAATGTTCACAGAACATACAGGTGACATTCATAGGGGATTTGGGTATAGTTTTGACATCTTAATACTATCACTTCTTGGTAAAAAACCAGTCAAGAGATTTGAATGATATCAGTGTGCCATATCTGATTTAACCATTAGTTGGTGATCCACTGGAGCTGTTCCATCCATCTGATGCCCTTGCTTTGGGTTTTTTGGAGTCTTCAATATCCCTGATGGCCAACAGGGGACAATCAATCCCCCCTTCCAATACCCCACCCCACCCCCCGCCCTTAGCTGTTTCTCCAAGCTATTCACTTCAGTGTGTAGGAGATGAAATATTTTTTAAAATATGGACATGGCTCCGGGCATCTTGCTTTGGCTCCCATTCCTTGGATCCATTTACTCCCTCAGCTCTTGTCCCCCTCTATCCGCATTCATTTAGAGGCTCTACATACATTCCCTGCACTTTTAATATGCAGAGATTAAAAAGAAAATGTAAGCATAAACATAAATGCCCTGCCCTTCCTGGCACAGGTAGGAAAAGCTATTGCTCACTCTCCTTGTTCTTGCACAAGGAAGAAGCTTCGAGGAAATCTCTTTGCTCCCAGCATCAATGACTCTGCAAGACCAGTGTTGGCTGAAGTAGCCATTCAGGTGAGTGGGATAAGAGACTTTAGGACAGAATTTGATGGCGGGGTGGGGGGGGGGGATAGGAAGAAAGGGCCCAGGGGTATCGCTCAGTTGTTTCTACCCTGAAAGAGTACAAATGCTGTCAGCAGCCTCTAAATTTCGCCATCCTGGGGACAGAGCTCTTGTTGCCCCACCCTAGTTGTGCCTCAGCCAAAAGACTTGTCCAGAAGGGCTACTGCTTTCTCAGCAACCAGACGAGCTGGCATCAATGGTTCTGGTTAGACCTGGGATGCAGAAGCAGAAGGAATCAGTAGAACACAACACAGAAGCTGATCACTCAATCTCTGAAAGCCTCAATTTCTTCTCCTATAAAATAGGATTACAAAACTTTCCCTTCCTCCCCGGAAAGGGCTTTATAAGATGCTGTTCCTCTTCTTTTCTTCTATAATCATCCCAGCTGGATTACTCAGGAGCACCAAAGAACAGACAGGTTTTATTGGGCAGGACAAGCAATAGCTGACCCCACTGGGAAGGTCTTGGCTGAAAACCTGAGCAGGGAGCAGTAGGCTTGGGTGTGTGGCTAGAGCAGAAGACTTGAAATAGCAAAGACTTGGGTTCAAATCCTTCTGTGATACTTCCTAGCTTTGTGACCTCTCTGAGCCTCAGACCGAAAATGGGGATGACTAAAGAAGAGATTGACTTGCTGAACAGGGAGTAGACGAGCCCTGGAAAGTTCAGGAGACTCTGGGGACACGGGGACTCAGGTCTTAGGCCTTTGGGGAGCGCCCAACTTCCTTGTTGCTTCCAGCTCTACCAGCTCAGCATTGAAAGGGCTTGGCCCTGTAGTCCAAAGCAGACAAGCCTGAGGGATCCCTTGGTGCTCCCCACTGGACAGTAGATTAGGGTAGAGGCTACATCACTTAAAAGGGGACCCGGGGCAGCTGGGTGGCTCAGTGGATTGAGAGCCAGGCCTAGAGACGGGAGGTTCTAGGTTCAAATCTGGCCGCAGACACTTCCCAGCTGTGTGACCCTGAGCAAGTCACTTAACCCCCATTGCCTACCCTTACCGTTCTTCTGCCTTGGAGCCAATACACAGTATTGACTCCAAGACAGAAGGTAAGGGTTTAAAAAAAAGGGGGGGACACAGGTCAGATTCTGGGGGGTTTCTTTTCTTTCGCCCCTCCAGGAACATCAAATAACTCTGGGATTTTCCAGGCAGAAGAGGGAGAAGGCTGGCCTTTGCCCATCCTGATCCTGGCATCAGGGCTTGCCTCCCACAAAAGGCAAGCTTGAGCGGGGACACCGGCCGCCTTTCCCCCTTTGTGGCTCTTTCCTGGGTAGGCAGGGGAAGGAGGCACAAGGCCCAACCTTGGAGAGGGCCTTGCATGTCTCAGAGGTCCGGAGCTCCCTCAGCTCTCCTTTGCTGCCAGCCAACCTCACTCACGGGCCTCAGGCTGGCTAGACCATCCAGCTCCCAAGGTGGCCTCCAAGACTGGGCACCTCTGGGCTCACCCCTCAAGGCCCATTCATCTGGGGCATTTCCCCCTCCAGTGGGATGGCCTGAACAGCTACCGGAGGGGAAAAAAATGATGTATTTTGCAAACTTTAAAGGGTCAGAGAAATGCCAGCTCTTGGTGGGGGGGAGGCACTAGGCCCCCTGAGGGAGGGCTCCTCTGAGGAGAAATTCCTGAGCTATGGAGAAGGCACCAGGGCAGGGGAACGTTGGGGCCAGCCCCTCCCCTTCTGCCTGCCTGGGGGTGGGGTGAAGGGTTAGTTCTGGGTCTTCCTTGCTGCATCCTGCCTGCTCTGGGGGGAGGGAGATGCTGTGGCCCCCACCTTCTGTTCCCACTTCCTTTTATTCCAGGGCAGGAGAGCCTGTGGGAAGGAAGGAGGGAAGAAGGGAAGGAGAGAGGGGGTTTTGTTTGAAGTTAATGAAGCTACAGAAGTAAAGGAGAGGGAAAAGAGTCCTTTACAATCCCCTCAGTCTGGGGAACATCTGTCCAGAGAAGCAGAGCAGCTGCCATCTGGGAAGGGGAAGGGGTCCAGGAAGGCCCCCCCACATACAGAGGGGAGGGGCGGCTCGGCTCCCAGCCTCTGGAGGCCTGGCCTGCAGTGCAGGGCTCTGGGGCTGGGCAACAGGCACCATTCTAATGGATGACAATCATAACTTTGGGGTAAGAAACTGCTGTTATGTTCGGTCAGCATTTTCCCAAGAGCATCTTGAGGGGAAACTTAGGAGCACTCTGTGGTAGTTCCTGCCCACTCAGGAGCCTGAGCAATGGGAGCGGCAGCCCAGGCCTTCAGTAGGGAACTGCAGAATGGGCACAGGTGGCACCTGTGCTCCCTAGACCAATCAGCCAGCTCTGGCTGAGCAGCAGTGGATTCTGGGTCAGGTGTGCTCCATCACCCTGAAACTCCTCCTTCCTCACTGCCTGCTCAGCTGGGGCCTGCTCCTCCTTCCAATCTCCCCTGCATGTGGGCAGAAGTAGCGATCGGGCTTCTGCCTCCCACTAGTGTTCACGGGAGATGGTGCCACGCATACACGGGACTTCACAAGCCAGCATCCTCCACACCAGACCCACTCCCTTATTGGTGCACAGGATGGCAGTGTCCACGTGGGGGAGAGGGGAGGCTGTGTGGCACAGTGTAGTGGTTGGGAGGTTCATAGGATGCTTCAGGAAGAGATCGCTGACCACCAAGAAAGCTGCCTGGATATGGCTAGTGAAGGTGCTCGGTGTCCGGCTCGGTGACATGGCCAGCAAGGGGGGGGGCTCCAGCGGCAGCGACAGTTTACTGGCCAGTACGCTCGGGGGGATGACACTCATCTAGGCTGGATTTTCAATGGCAACAATGGGATGAAGTGAACGGAGTGCCGCAGACTCCTCGTTCCCCTGAGCTGCTCTTCCAAAGGGGCTTACCCTGGCTCGCCAGTTCTCTTCACGTGAATTATGCAGGCGCCAGCATCACTCTCTCTTTTGTAGATATATTGCTTCATTGGGAAGTCCAGATTGGTGCCACCCAAATGGGTTCCTGTAGCAAGGAATTGGAGGACGTTGTCCTCCTCCATCTGCAAGCATCTACGGCGTTTTCCAAGTACCACGTCATATGGAACCCTCTTCTGGAAAGCATCTCGAGATGAGTACGCCCAAGCCCAAGGATCTCAATGAGTCTTTGCCTGGAGTTTGGGGAATTTTCCCAGCTCCCTTTCTCAGGAGAAGCTCAAGCCCCCTTCCCCTGTTTCTCCCTCCCATCCTCCTGAGGATTTTGGAGTTAGGGTGGGTCCCTGGAACCAAGAGGCTCCTGGCATCCCATACAGAAGGGGAAACTGAGGCCCAGAGTGGGTAAGATCATACAGTGAATATAGAAGGAGCCCTAAGTAGGGGAGAGATTAGACCCATGTCCTGGAGAGCCTCTGCCCCAGCCCAGACCCACTGATCTTTCCCCACTGGAAAAGATGAGAGGGAAACCTGAGGAAAGACTGAGAGATTGGCAAGACAGCCTGGCACAGTAGTGCACCAAAAGAAGTCCCTTCTCGGAGTTAAGAAACCTGGTTCCTAGGCCTAGTTCTCAGAATCTCAGAGCCAAAAGAATTGGAATTCTTGTAGTTGACTCCTCTGGAAGACATTCTGGGTCAATGGGCATTCAGCCTTTGCTTGAACACTTCCAGTGATGGGGAACTCCCTCCTTACAGAGGCAGCCCATTGCACTGTGGGGCAACTTGTTATCCTAAGGAGGTCTTTTCTGATCTCCAAGCCTCCGCTGGTCTTCTTACTGTGTTCTCCCACTGCATCTGGTTCTACCCTCTCAGGAACAAACCAAACCAGGCCAAATAAAGTCTTGTCTTTGTCATTGTTTCTCGGTTGCTTGAAAACAGATCTTAGATCTCCCTAAAGGCTTCCCTTTTCCTAATTAAATATCTCCAGGTGCTCCCCCAGTCTTCTGGTTCAATCCAATCTGACATGCATTTATTAATCCCCTTCTGTATACTAAGCACTGTGCTAGGACAAAAAAAGCAACTGTTCCACTCTCAAGGAGCTTCCTTATGATGTCTTAGGGAGACACAGCATGGAAAACAGGTATGTAAGTCAGAAAAAGAACCTCGAGCTTCTTTGGTTTCATTCAGGAATTATGGGAGACCTTAGTCATCTGGCCTGCTTCCTGTGTCCTGCATGGCCATGCCATTCCCCAGGGGTCTGAGGAATGGGAGAGAAGAGCAGGGAGCCATTTGAATGGAGAGATAGTGATGCCAGGAGTGCTTATGACCCCTGGACCCATCCTGAGCCCCGGGTAACCTAACTCAGTCCCCAGATTTGTGAGGAGAAGGGAGAAGCAGAGAAGGTGAGCGTGGTGTCTCTGTCCTGAGTGATCAGAGAAATCAGGAAGCTCTCTGTGATTCCTGGGGTACCAGTGCCCCAAAGAGAAGGAGCTCCAGCCTCTCCCGGTGTCATAATGTCTTTCTGTAGTGCACCCGTGTTCCCCCATAATTCACAAAGGGAATGTAGACCTGGAACTCACAGTATCCCCCTGGGAGGGGCAACAGGAGTTGCTGCAGAAGAGTCCCTGCCTGGGGCTGGAGAGCCTCAGTTCCAGCAGGGCTATGGTGCTGAGTGACTTTAGGAAGATCACTCTCTGTCTCTGAGCCTTGCCTGTAAAGTGGGGCTACTTCCCTTTCCCTTGGGGCTCTTGGGAACAGAGTGCTGGAGACTCATCATTTTCCTGAGCTGCTGTTCCAAAAAGGGGCTTATACTGAAGCTGAGTCCTTCCTGTCCTGGGAGGGGGGGGCAGGAGCTAACCAAGGGGCAGCTGGCAAGGGTAGGAGTAGGACTGAATTAAAGTGAGAGAGACTGGCTCGCCTGGAAGCTAGGGGATTGGGTAAAGTTTCTGGGGCTTTAAGAAAACTCTTAAAGGGAGCCAAGAATATTGTGACCCCTCAAACTCCCTAAATGGGAAGGGAAGGGGGTGACGACCAGATAGTTTGCTTTGCTGGGCAGTTATCTCCCCCCCACCCCCGCCCACTGTTGTACTTGGTGATGTCATCAGCTCCCACAGATTCAATTTTGATCTCTACTTTGGAGATTCTCAGATTTCCTTATTGAGCCTTAACTTCTGTCCAATAGACATCTTAAACTCAACATGTCCAAGGCTGAAATCCTTACCTTTCCCCCCAAACCCTCCTTTCTTCTTAACCTCTCTCTTACTGTCCTGCTAGTCACTGAGGCTCCAAGTGTAGGCAGCATCCGTGATTCCTCACTCTCTCTCACCCTCCCCTCATCTCCAATCTGTTGCCAAGGTCTGTCTGTTTTAGCTTTGTGATGTCTCTTGAATAAGCCCCCCCCCCATCCTTGTTTCCTCTAACACTTCAAGCCCAGACTTCTGTAAAGGCGGGCTTGTTAGTCCACAGCCCACAAGCCTCTCCCCATTATATCCATCCTTCATTTAGCTGTCAAAGTGATCTTTCTTTTTTCTTTTTTTTAAATTTAATTTAAAAATAATTTCCCATGATTACATGATTCTTGTTGTTTCCCTCCCCTCTCCCAGAGCTGACAAGCAATTCTGGGTTAGACGTGTGTTATTGTTCGATATCTATTTCCATATTATTCATTTTGGTAATAATCTTTTCAAACCAAAACCCCAAATCACATACTCATAAAATAAGTGATAAATCATATGTTTTTCTTCTGCATTTCTACTCCCACAGTTCTTTCTCTGGGTGTGGATTTCATTCTTTCTCATAAATCCCTCAGAATTGACCTGGATTATTGTATTGTTATTAGTAGCAAAGTCAATTACCTTTGATCACCCCACAATGTTACAGTTTCTGTGTACAATATTCTCCTGGTTCTGCTCATTTCGCTCTGCATCGGTTCATGGAGGTCTTGACAAATCATTTTCCTCTTTCTGAAATCATCCTATTCATCATTCCACATAGCACGATAGTATTCCATCACTACCCTATACCACAATTGTTCAGCCATTCCCCAATCAAAGGACATTCTCTCATTTTCCAATTTTTTGCCATCACAAAAAACACAGCTATAAATATTTTTGTACAAACAGAACCTTTCTCATTTTTTTTATCTCAAAGTAATCTTTCCGGACAAGTCAACCCTTACTCGGTAAACTCCCATGGCTCCCTATCCCCCTCAAAATCAAATCTAAAATCCTCAGGTTGGCATTAAAAATCCCTTCATCCCAGCCACCTGGCTCCTCTGACCTTTGCAGTCTTCTCTCAGTAGCCACCCCCTTTGTCCTCCAAAGTCTAGTGCCAGTGGCCTGACGTCCCTCGGACAAAGCACCCTCCGTCTTGTAATTTCAGGCATTTCCTCAGGCTCCCCCTCATGCCTGGAATGCCCTCCCTTCTCATCTCCACTGGCCGGCTTCCTTCAAGTTTTGGCTCAAAGGCCACCTTCTGAGGGAAGCCTTTCCCGCGTCTTCATTCCCGCGTCCACTCTGTCCAGTGTTTCTGTTTTATCGCGGAGATACCTTGTTTGTCCAGAGCAGGTTGCCTGGTGTCTCTCCAATTAGGCTGAGCTCCTTGACAGCAGGGACTGTATTTTGCTTTTCTTTATATCCCCAGCATTAGGATAAGAGCCTGGCGCACAGTAGGTGCTTAATACATCTTGCTGGACCGATGCAAGCCCCTAAGCGTATGTCCTTTCCTACCTCATGTAGTAACTATCTGGAGCCCTTCTTAGGGAGATGAAGGCCAGGAATACAAGTCCTGTTTGTCCAGCTGTCTGTCTGATCATCCCTTCAAGATGGAGAAGACCTGACCTTTGTCGCCATCTTTGCCTCAAATTGCAGAAAAACATTTTCACCACTAGATGTCACCCTAACCTAAATCGAAGCGGTCCTCAAACTGGAAGAAACCCCAGGAACCATCTGGTTCAACCCATTTTTTTGGGGGGGAAAAAAGGTGAAAACTGAGGCTGAGAGAGGGAAGGGAACTTATCCGAGGTCTCAGAAATAGCCGGTGGCGGGACCAGCGCTAAAGTCCAGGCGCTGTAGTCCCCTTTGATGGTCTCTCCTGGCTCTGGCTTGATGGACAGAGATGAGGAATGCCAGGGAGTCTCCACTCCCTTGCTTCTAGAGATCCTTGAGAGCAGCCCAGGATGCAAGGACAGGACAGAATTCCCAGCACAGGAAAAGGGGAGACCCTCTCTTTTACAGATTAGGAAACTGAGGCCCAGAGCGTTTAAGTGACTTGCCCAAGGTCCACACACATAGTCTGTAGTTGCAGGAGAATTTAGACTCAGGTCCTCTGCCTCCAGACCAAGCGCTCTTTCCACTGTATCACCCCAAGAGAGTTGGTACCGAGGGAGAGGGCCCGGCCTCTTACAATCCCAGAACGTGAGGACCTACAGCCGTGGCCGAATCCCACCAATCCGTGAAAGGAACATCCACGGCAGCACATCCAACAAGGGGTTGGCCACCGTCCGCCTGGGGGCCTCCCCGGAGCAGGACCTGCCATTCTGGAGGCAGCCCCTCCCACGGTGGGTGGCACAGGACACTCTTCCTGACCACCCACATATGCCTCTTTGCAACTTTCCTCCGTGGCTCCTGGTTCTGCCTGCTGGGCCCAAGCAGAACAAGGCTCAACCCTACTCCCCGACTCACTAGACAGGCCTTCACATAGATCCTTGAAAGCAGCCAGCATGTGCCCTGGGAGCCTTCTCTTTTCAGACTGGGCATCTCCAGGTCCTTCAAGTCATCCTCATACGGCATGGCCTCCTCTAGATTCCCTCCAGCTTCGCAGTGTTCTTTTTATTTAAGCCCTCACCTTCCATCTTGGAATCAATGCTAAGTATTGGTGGCAAAGCAGAAGAGTGCTCAGGTCTAGGCCACTGGGGCTGTGACTTGCCCAGGGTCACATAGCTAGGAAGTGTCTGAGAGCAGATTTGAACCCAGGACCTCCCATCTCTAGGCTTGGCTCTCAGTCCACTGAGAAAGCGGCCCCCTTTGCTATCATTTCTACAAAGAGAGCAGGAGATAACATAGTCAGAAGCTTTATCAGCGTCTGGGGAGTGTATCCAATAGCTTAGAGGCTGTGGAAAAGGAAGTGAGGCTGGTCTGCAGGCTCTGCTTTCTTCCCCTTTTTGGATCATTGGGATGCTCTTTGCCCTTCTCCAGCCTTGGGGCACGGCTTCCTTTTCCCCTGATTCCTCCGATTCCCTGAGCATCAGCTCTGCCTGCCCATCCGCCCGTCCTTTCAGGATCTGAGAAAGCTCTTTATCTGGGCTAAAGTTTCCAAGGGCAGCCACCGGAATCCTGACTAATCCCGTGTATCAGCAACCTGTTAATCATTTTCTGTTCCTTCTTGTCCAGTACAAAGGGCATCTCTGGCAGAAAAACAAGCAAAATCATGCAACTGTTCTGCCTTCTTCCTGTTGTCCGCTAGGTGGCGCACTGGCCAGAGAGGTGGACATGGAGCCGGATGACCACTGTGAATTCTGTCTCTTCCAGCTCTAGGATCCTATGCAAATCATTCGACGGAGTCTTGGTTTCCTCCTCTGCAAAATGGGGGTGATAATAACAGTGCCTACTTTATAGAGCTGTTGTGAGGATAAAAGCAGGATAATAAATGCAAAGCATTTTGTAAACCAGAAAGCATGACCTGAATGTTGGCTGTTATTATTATGGTCCTATCCCACCTGGAGGCCTATTTCCCCCTCCCCAAACAGCCCAGCCCTTTTTATTGTCCTCGGTGGCCCTCCTCAGTCTCAATTAACCTTTTTCTTTTTTTTTTTTAATTAAATTAAATTTTTTAAAAATAATTTTTATTTTTTAGAAAAGTTATCACGGTTACATGATTCATGCTCTTACTTTCCCCTTCACCCCCAGAGCCGATGCGCATTTCCACTGGTTTTAACATGGGTCATCAATCAAGACTCTTTTTTTTTTTTTGATGTGAGTCTCAGTTCTTTCTGAACTTTAGGATTACTTTATTTAGTTGTTGTTGTTTTTTTTAAACCCTTGTACTTCGGTGTATTGTCTCATAGGTGGAAGATTGGTAAGGGTGGGCAATGGGAGTCAAGTGACTTGCCCAGGGTCACACAGCTGGGAAGTGGCTGAGGCCGGGTTTGAACCCAGAACCTCCCGTCTCTAGGCCTGACTCTCACTCCACTGAGCTACCCAGCTGCCCCCTAGGATTACTTTAAAAGATGTTTTGTCAAGACCTCCACGAACTGATGCAGAGTAAAAGGAGCAGAACCAGGAGAACATTGTACACAGAGACTGATACACTGTGGTACAATTGAAGTGTAATGGACTTCTGTACTAGCAGCAATGCAGTGACCCAGGACAGTCCTGAGGGACTTGGGCCAAGAATGCTATCAGCCTTGAGGGAAAGAGTTGGGTGAAAGCAGACAAATTGGTCACTCGTTTGTTTGGGTTTATGTTTTGGGGTGTTGGTTTTCTTGCTGGAATGAACAAACTGTGGCAATGTGTTTTGCATGGTGATCCACATCCAATCCAGATCGAATTGCTTACCTGGCTGTGGGAGGGGAGGGGGAAGGGAGGGAAACAATTTGGATCAGAGAACTTTGGAAAACTTAGGTAGAAATTTGTTATTACACGTAATTGGTCCAATAAAACATCTTTATCATGAAAAATAAATAAAACTTATGTTTTCAGTGAATAGACATTTATCTTTCCTTCCTCTCTCCTCCCCTTGTTAGTCAGTGAACCAGTCACTCTGTATTTGTTGAGCATCTAATAGGTGTCAGGCATCGTGCTAAGCCCAAGAGATACAAAGAGAAGCAAAAGCTGGTCCCTGCCCTTGAGGAGGTCACGAGCTGATGGGGGAGACCACAGGCAAAGGACAATGTGCAGTCCAGCTAGATGTAGCATAAATGGGAATAATGGACAGAGGGCGGCCATTAGAATGGAAGAGATTGGGAATGGCTTCCTGTGGAGGCAGAGCATTCCAGACAGGGGCTGACAGGCAGATTTCTGGTACTCTTTTGCACCAGACTTTGTGACATCTCTTCTGCTCTTTTATCTGGTTTTGCTTCTGTAGTCCATAGACTGGGGCTCCTTCTTCTGACTTACACATGGCCTGGTGGGTCAGATCCCTATGTTGCAGATACTCTATCTCCCCCCAAGACTCTATGGGTAATCCTGATATTTGGGGGGTGGGGGGGCTAGCTAATGCTATTACCCATAAGCCTCCATCTAGTGTGTTTCTCCTCCATATTTAAAACAAAGTAACCCTTCCCTTATGTCCTAACAGCAACTCTAAGACAGAAGGACAAGGGCTAGGCAAATGGGGTTGAGGGACTTGCCCAAGGTCACACAGCTAGAAAGTATCCGAGATGAGATTTGAGCCCAGGTCCTCCTGACTCCAGGCCTGACACTTTATCCACAGTGCTACCTCGCTCCCCCGTTTCTCCTCCATACTAATCAACCTGTTAGCATCTTACAAATATCAATTCACCAATTCATAGCAGTTTGTTCAAAAGAGATTTCCCTGAGAAGATATGACAAGACTGAAAGTGCAACCTACCCTCTCAGGAGAGGACTCACAGCTCAAAGCGATCACGCTAAAACATTCCACCTCACCAAGTTCCCTGGTGGGTGTGCTGAGCTGACCCCCAGTGATGGGAGTGTTTCCCTTTGGATTTTCCAAATTCCAAATTCCCTCCACGTCCACTCCAGGGACCCGTTCCTTCCTGTTAGTAAGAATCAGACCCAGGACGGAAGGATGAAGAAGTGGGAGCTGTTCGGGATTTAGGAGAGACAAAGAGAGATCCAGAGACAGAGAAAAAGACAGAGAAAGACAGAGTCAGAGAGAAAGAGAGAAAGACAGTCAGAGAGCCAGAGACAGAGAGAGAAAGAGAGAGAAAGACAGAGTTAGAGAGAGAGAATCAGAGAGGGAAGGGGAAGAGGAAGAGGAAGAGGAAGAGGGAGGGAGAGATCAGATTTGTGAAGTGCCTGGTTCTGGGGTCTACTCAGATGACAAAATCACTTTGGCTTCTCCCTCCACTGACCTTCCCCCAAATGCGCTCACTTCTGCTAACGATGCCCTTCTCCCCTTCTCTTTGTCTCGTGCGAAGGATGGGCCCTTTAGCCACCCTGTTTTGGCATCTGGTCCCTCTACATGAGCTTGGCCCAGCCACGTGTTTCATCCCACCAGGCCTCTCGGATTCCCCTGGCACCATCCTTGCCCCCTTACGGAAGGATCGGACCTCTGGCTCCTCTAGTCTGGTGCCCACACGTTGGCCATTTATATCTGAAGGCCTGGGTTTAACTGTCGACTTCTTCCTTGGATTTTGTCTCCAGGGAACATCGGGGTGTCTGTTATTCTTCTTTCATTGGAGCTGCTCTCTAGAGCATCTAACTCCAGGTGATAGCAACAACCTGGCATGGCAGATGGAGACGCTGGAGTCAGGGAGACTTTGAGTTCAAATCCTGCCTTAGACCCCTTTTAGCTTAGTGGACCTCTTTTTGACAAAGATACTGGAATACTTTGTCCTTTCCCTCTCCAGGCCATTTTACAGATAAGGAAACTGAGGCAAACACCTTTCCCTGAGTCACATAGCTAGGAAGTGTCTGGGGTTGAACTCAGGCCTTCCTGACCCCGGGTCCAGGGCTCTATCTGCTTCGCCACGCAGCTGCCCTGTGGGAACCTCGGCAAGGCCCTTCCTCTTTTTGTGCCCGTCTCCTCGTGCCTAAAGTGAGTGGGGTAGTTGATGGCCTCTGAGGTCCCTCCCAGATCTAAGTCTGACCCCCTCCTCCACCTTTTTCAGGACTCCGTCATTTCCGTCACTTAAACTGTGGCCCCGAAATCCCAGCCTCACTGTCAGCAACTTCCCCTTAGTTGGGGGCCCTCCTGGGGCGGTTGTGCGAGTCCAGAGTGACCAGACCTCTGGCCAGATCCATCAACATTTCTTCAGTGTCCAGTTGGGGTCAATGCCTCGGGGGCAGGAGGCAGAGGGGGCGAGACTCCAGGGAGCTGGCTTTGGAAGGGCGTTACCCTATCCGGCCATCCTGGCAGGGTCTTGTCTCCTTTCACTGTTCCCAGAAGGCCATCTTTCCTGGATTGCCACAGTGAAAAGGGCCATGTTTGGGAGGCAGAAGAACTGGGGTAATCATTCGGGGCTTTGACACTTTACTGGTCAGGAGACCTTGGGGCAAATTCCTTCACCTGCCTGGCCTCATCCTTCCCCTCCATAACATGGGAGTGTAACACTGGCCTCTTTGCAGGCCTGCTAGAGCGTTTGGAACTGGAGCTCTTGGGGGGGTCTTGGAGGGCTTTGAGGAGGGGGTGGCGTCAGGGAGGGAGCCATGTCTGCTGGGCACCGGCAGGGCAAGAGGGACTCGAGTCTCGTGTGGGAAAAAGGAGAAAAGTTTCAAGTCCCTGCAGCCCCGAGATGTGGCTCCTCTCCCCCCAAATGCCCCCCAAAAGGCCAGGCCAGGGCCTTATTTTCTTCTCTCAATCCTCTCCCTTGGGGTGCTTCTCCCTTCCCATTTGGCTGTGCCCTCTAAGGAGAGGCAGCCAAGCCAGGTCACTGTCCATTAAAGAGAGGGAAACTGAGGCCTGAGGAGGGGAAGGGACTTGGGTAGAGTTCTACACAGAAGTTGGGATTTGAACCCAAGACCTCTGGCTCCAGCTGGGGCGTTTCCTACTGTGCCAGGCTAAAACTTGGGATGGGGGAAGAGCTTGGTACAAATAATTCCATTTTAAACCTGGGTTTAAAGGAGATGATGGAGAGATTAGAGCTCCCCCACAGCTGACCTGGCCTGGCATTCAAGGCCTTCCTCAGTGGCTTCAGATAACCATTTCATGTCTCCTCTTCTCTCACTGTTTCAGCTAAAACCACTTACTGGCTCTTCCCTGAACCTCCAACCCCATCTTCCACTCGCGTGCCTTTGCCCACGCTGGGAATGTACTTTCTCCTCTTTGTTGTCCTAAAGGCTCAGAGCAGGGGTTGCCTCCTCCTCTGGGAAGTCTCTCATCCTTCTCCTCAAGTGCTCTCTCCCTCCTGAAACTGCCTTGGGTCTCCCTCCCTGGGTACATGTTGTATCCTCAGGAGACTGTCACCTCCTAGGGGCCTTTGTGCCCCCAGAGCCTGCTTGGCACCTAGTAGGCATCTAAGAAGTGTTTGTAGAATTGAAACAAATACGGCTGGGTGCAATGGCTCACACCCTGCTCTCAGGGGACGGGTGCTTTGGGAAGATGGGGGAATCCTTGTTGAGGGCCAGGGCTTGGAGTGGGGGGGGGGGTCCTGATGCTGACCTCACATCCTCAGAAAACTGGCAGCTCCCCCCCATGTGCCCACAGGCCCCTCTCCTTCCTCTGGCTCGCCGCAATCACTTCCTCCTGGCTCTCTGGGCCCCCAGGCTCTCTCCCTCCAAACCAGTCGCTAGCTGGATTTACCTTTCTGGCCCTGGTACTGCCCTGTAGGTAAAGCTTCCCTGGTTCCCCGTTGCCTCTAGCCTAAGGCTCCTCACTTTCATCCAAAACCTCGCACTGTGGGCCCCAGTCTTCTGTGCTAGCTGCAGCAGCCTCCCCCTTCCTTATTCCCCTTTGCTTTGGCCAAGGCCAATCTCCCCACTCCTCTCTAGTTCTCTGTCTCTGGCATCTTGGCCCTGGGAAAGCCGCCTTTGCCCATCTCTGCCTGTTCTGCAAGGCCCAGCTTGGGGCCCTCCTCTCCCTCCTCTTCCTTCTCCACAAGACCTCCCCTGAGGCTGTCCCAGGCCAAAGGTGCTCTCTCCCTCTCTTCTCTCTCTCTCTCTCTCTCTCTCTCCCTCTCTATCTTCTCTCTCCCTCTCTTCTCTCTCCCTCTCCCTCTCTATCTCTCTCTCTATCTCTCTCTCTCCCTCTCTATCTTCTCTCTCCCTCTCTTCTCTCTCCCTCTCCCTCTCCCTCTCCCTCTCCCTCCCTCTCTCTCTCTCTCTCTCTCTCTCTCTCTCTCTCTCTCTCTCTCTCTCTCTCTC
>NC_058134.1:305935118-305977674 GCF_016433145.1 Gracilinanus agilis
TTTCCTCTCTCCCCACCTCTCTTTCTCTCTCTCCCCCTCCTCCCTCTCCCCCTCTCTCCTCTCTCCCTCTGTCTCTCTTCCTCCCCCTTCTTTCTCTTCCCTCCCTCCTCACCTGGGCCCATTGTTCTCACCTGGCACTGACCACCCCTGCCCTTTATCAAAGCCAGGTGTCCAGCCTTCTCATTCACAGAGGAGGAAACTGAGGCCCAGAGAAGGCCAGGGGCCGGCTTGGGAGCCACTCAGCTAGTAGGAGGTGGCAGGGCTGGGCCTGGGAAGTAGAACTTCCGACTCTGTGTCCCTCCCCACCTTTCCCCTGCCCTTACACTAAACTTCCCACTGCATGCAGCAGGTGCTAAATGAAGGCTTCAATTGAATTCTCTGCATCATCAGTTAGAGGCTCGAGGGACATCGGTGAGGGTGCGGAAAAGGGAAGCCGGGAGGCCCCCACGCGGATCCCAGAGGACCAGCCAAGGAGGGGAGCCGGGAGGAGGGAGGGCCTGTGCGTAAGAGGACCGGGGCCCAAGAACTGGCTTCAAGTACAGGCTGTGTGGCCCCAGAGGGGGTCTACAGAGCAAGGAGGGAGGCCGAGGGGCGGCTGCCAGACTAGGATCCAGGGAGAGGGGTTTCCCAGGTGGCCTCGAGCGGATGGAGTCCTCGAGGTCTTGTCCAGGCCCTCGCTCAGATCTGGGCTGCTTGGGAGGTAGTGAGCTCTCCATCGCTGGAGGACCAGGCACCTGGGGGACACCACAGGAAGGGATCTCGGCTGAGCCCTGGCTCCCCAGCTCTGGGATTGTACATTCTGTGAAGTCAGTGGTCCAAAGCCCCGAACATTAGAACAGGCAAGTGATTATGGAGGGAACTGAGGCAGGGTGATCAGACATGGATTCTCTTGCCATTCTCCTTCCTAGGCTCAGGCTCAGCTACTTCCTCTGTAGCCCCCCACCCCCACCCCAATCTCAGCTGAAGGAGGGGAGCAGGTGTCTCCCCTCCAACATACTCTAAAAGGAATGTGGGGAGCCCTGAGCTGGAGGATGAACACAGAGTGGGCTGGGACCTGAAGGAAGGGGACAAACATTGCTAAGAAGGCTGGTCTGGCTGTGGCGCCCAAGCTCTGCCCAGCGGGACCCCCAGGAGCTCCCCTCCCTCCTCTAGACCCTCAGACTGCGAAGGTGCCAGTCTGGCAGCCTGGGAAGCCCTCAGAGCCCCTGACGAAGCTCCTGCTCGCCCCACCCCCACGCACAGCAGGCTTAGCGGGCTGCCAGGGAGCCAGACGGGGTGCCCCTGGGCCTTGGCATGAGGACCCCAAGGAGTGGGGGGGGGGGCATGAGGGTGCTCATCCAGTCTCGTGCTGTCATGTGTGCCTGGGCATGTGATGGGCAAGGCCCAGGACCCAGGGGTGCCAGGAGGGTGCCCAGGGCCCCGGAGAACGGCCCCAAGTGCATGGATCGGGCCTCCCCCTTCCCGCCCCTCGTGGTCTCAGCCGGGGACCCCTGAACACTCAGAGTCAGTGAGGGAATCACTGAGGGCTTCCTGGGGCCGGGGGCAGAGGTGTAGACGGCATGTTGCGGGGTGGGCTGGGAGCAGTGTAGACGGTCTAAGGGGCCGGGAACAAACGACAAGTCCCCAGGCAGGTAAGAAAAAGGAAACGTTGTATTTGGCTTACGACAAACAAGATTTCCACAGTGGGGAAGGGGGTGGCGGGGTGGGGGAGACCCCTCGGTCTGCCCGACCCACGAGCCGCTCAGGCCCCCCGTCCCGATGCCACACACGATGAGGGCCGCGGCAGGAGGCCACGCGGCTGGGCCGGACGAGAGACGCGCCCCGAGGGGCTGCCCGGCCCTCCCGGGCTCTCTGTGGTCGTCCCGACGTTCGGTGCTCCGTCGAGGCGACATTTGATGCCCGACTCGTAACGCGGCCAACACTCAACGAGACACCAACACGCCACACTTGACACGACCTCGTGTGTCCAACACTAGACATGACTAAAGTCTCCCGTGTCCGATGTCCCACGCGGCCCTGCACGGCCAACACACGATGGGACGTTTGACGCCCCGCACGCTCGGCTGGGCACGGTCCACGCGGCCTGCCCGGGAGGGGTGATTGGCCAGCCATCGCTCGCCCCTGGGGCTGGCTGGGGATCCGAGCTGGGCCCTTGGCCACGCTGCCCCGTCCCAGGGGTCCCTGCCACAGGCAGGAGCCCGGAGGGCTGGGGGGTGGGAGTGGGGCGCCGTCGCTCCATCCCTTGTGCTGGGGGAAATCGTACCGAATTTTGTCTCTCACCTCCTGGGAAAGACGCAGGAAAGGGCTGGAGATGCCATTGGATGGCAACTGAGTGCCAGGGATGGGCAAGCAGACCTCCGGCAGCTCAAAGCTGGCGCAGAAGGTCAAAATGAACAGTTCTGCCAGCTGGGGGCATCCCCACGGGTCAGCCTCGGGCCCCCGGCCGGCCGGCCGCACAGAAAGAACCAGGGCTCGCTGCTCTCTTCTATCCTGGTGCAGGCCCAAGTCGCAGGCATCAGGGGATCAATAAGGCACATTTACAGATCAATCAGGAAATACCCTAAATGCCGTGGCCCCAGCGTGGCAGGGCCGGGCAGGCAGAGCTGGTATCTTCTTGGCCTCGCTGGACTCCAGGCAGCCTGGAGTCCAGCTGGCTCCTGATCACACGCTGAGATCTTAACCCAGAATTCATCCTGTCGCAGAAACCAGGCAGCGGGGTGGGATCCCCCTGGGCCAGCGTGGGGCCCAAGGACTTGGGCTCAGCCCTTCTGTGGTGGTTGGGTGGGCAGGCGTGGCTCAGGGGCCCAAGCCTCTCCTTGGGAGGAGAGGGGGCCTTCTCGGGCTGCCCCAGCCCCGGCCTTGCTTGTGGGGGCTCTCAAAGGTGAAGTCTGTGTTTCTAAGAGCCCCCCCACCAGTGCCACTTGCAGTCCGAATCCTTTTAACAGCTCAGCTTGCTGATCCACAAGACCATGATTCCTTTCTCGCAGAATTCTCGTAGTTTCAAATGGGAGAGGAAAGAGGACGATGCCCGGCGGCGGCGGTGGCGGCGGCGTCTGACGGGAAGGGTCAGAGGTCCGTGACCTTGTTCTCCAAGGCGGCCGCGATCTGCTGCAGGCGGAAGGCCAGCTGCATTTTCTGGGCTGCGGGGTCCTCCTCCAGGGCATTGATGATCTGAGGAGGGTGGGCAGGAAGACCATGAACCTCCATCCCAAGGTAGGCCTCAGACTCCCGGCTTGGGCCTCCAGCCCCCCAGTGCCCCACTCCTGCCCTACCTCATCATAGTATTTCTGGGTGTACTGGTACAGCTGGTGCAGGGCCACGAGGGTGTTGAGAGAGTCCGTGTGTGCCTACAGGGGGAGACAGCGACCAGCTTTGTGACCACCAGGGCTGGGAGTGCCGGGGAGCGCCTGGGCGCCGCTCTCTCTGCTTCTGGGCCCCACATCAAGCTCCTTGGCTTGAGCAGCAGGCCTGTGGTGGGGGGCTTTCTGGGCCTGCGTCTCAGGGGACTGGTGGGGAGCAGGTAGCTCTGGGAAGGGCTGGCTGCGCCGACAGAAGCAGAGCTGAAGAGCGGGCTCACGGGGCTCCCCCCCACTGAGGGCAGGGAGGAGTCGCCCACAGACACTTGGCACGCCACACTCACAGCTGGCCCCTCCGCCATCTTGGCTGCCCCTCCCCTCTCCTCATTTGCATCCCCCATGCTTCATTAGCATAACTTTGCATTCCCAGCCCCACAATGAAGCTATGGCAGGTGACTCATGGGAGTCTGGGTGGGGAGGGGGCCCCATTCATTGAGATGGGGGAGGAGAGACACAGAAAAGGCTGCCCCCTCCCACCTCCTTACCCGGGAAATCTCCGCTAAGTGGGTGTTCATGTCCTGGTCGCTCACTTGTACCATCTGTCGAATCCCTCTGTAGTAACTGAAGGGACGGGCAGACAAACGGATGGATGAGGAGGGAGGAGGGACTAAGGTGCCTGCCCCCCCTCCCCCCCCAGACCCGGGCTCTCCCGCCCCCCTGGTGAGCCCAGCGAGGCCTCGGGGGCAGCGTGGTGGGGGCAGGACGGGAGCACACTTACTCCTCCACCATCTTCTTGTAGGTGGAAATCTCTTTGGCGTAGAGCAGTTTGTTACTGGGAGAATCCTGAGGAGGAAGAAGAGACACCGGTGACACCGAGACCCCGAGTTCCTGGCCTCCAGCCTCCTGGGGGCTCAGCTCCTGGGGCTGAGCAGGGGCTGGCTTTTGTCTGGAGCAGCCCAAGAGCACCTCTGCAGAGCTCCTGACAGAGGCTGGCCAGACGCTGCCCAGAGGGCATGGGGGCTCCTGGGCAGAGCAGCGGAGCTCTAAGCCTAGAGCCGGGCGACCACTTGCCCTCTCTGATTCTTAGCCTTCCCCATCTGGAAACTGAGGAAGGAAAGCCACAGAGGTAAACCGAGGCAGGAAGGCCCCTGAGAAGATGCTCGTGTCCCAGGTCTCCTGATGAGACAAATTGCCCCCCCCCCCAATTTCTTTCTTAATCTTTGTTTGGAAGGCAGGAAGGCATTTTTATGGGCACTGAAGGTGACCCAAAACAAGACGGCAACCAAAATAAGATCAGAAAGGAGCTACCAGGCTGAGCTGCAGTTAGGCGCCTCCCCAGGATCTGCAGGGGTTCAGCTAAGCCTGACTGCTAGGTGCTGGGAAGAGAGCCTGAAGACCCGAGTTCAAATCATTCCTCAGACATTTCCTAGCCGTGTGACTCTGGGCCTCCTGTAAGGTCCCTTCCAGCTCTGGGATCTCAGGATCCCTCCAGGCTGGCGTTTGGGGCTCTGAGCTGTGCCTCCCTGACCCCTCACTGGCGGTCTGAGGGACTGGCAATGACCGTCTAACCAGCTAATGAAGACCTGGCTCGGGAAGAGCAGAGAATGGGGAGAGGCTCCTCCCCTGCCAGCCGGCCTCCCTCGGAGCAGACAGTGAGCGGGCGTCCGGGACGGAGGCAAAGCATCCGCCTAAGGAGGAGGGAGCGCCCTCCCTCAGAGGCAGCTCCCGTGCAGGGGAGGCTGCCAGACCCCCAGGGCCCACTCACCCTGCTCAGCTTGTGCTCTGTCCGAGTGCAGGCATCCATGAAAGTCTGGGCAATGACGGACAGGGACGAGTCTACCACCTCCGGGACATGGACATCAAAGATGAAATGAGGGTTCTTCAGGATGTTTACCCAAAATCGGAGTGGTAAACTGAGGGAAGAGGCCAGAGAGGTAAACTGAGAGAGGAGATCAGAGAGATAAACTGAGGCAGGGAGGTCACAGAGATAAACTGAGGCAGGGAGGTCACAGAGGTAAACTGAGGCAGGGGGGTCACAGAGAGGTAAACTGAGGCAGGGACGTCACAGAGAGGTAAACTGAGAGAGGAGGCCAGAGAGATAAACTGAGGGAGGAGACCAGGGAGGTAAATGGAGGAGGACAAATAGCATGGTGATAAATGGGGGGTCGGGGGTGAGGGCAGGAGAGAAAGGAAGACAGAGAGCAGAATTCATCCACTGCATCAGTGAGCCAGCTCTGTCCTGGGCCCACTTCTCTCCCATGTCCTCACCTGTTGGTTTTCCAGATGTGAATCGTGTCCTCGTCCTTGATCTCATGCCTCTCTGCTTGCTCGTCTAAGAAGTCAAAGAAGTATTTGACAGCTGGGGGTACGGTCGGGCTAGGAGTCAGGACGCTGTGGAAGAAGTTATCCACAAACTGCTGCAGCGTGCCCTGTGGGGACGGGAGGAAAGGGCTGGGTCAGGGCCCAGTGGTCCAGGCCGCGGCCCCTAGTCACCCCCGCCCCGTGTGCCTGGGGTCCTTGGGCACGAGGGACCCCCGCACCTTCACAGAGAGCAGGCGGGTCAGGTAGATTTCCGTGATGGCCTTGGTCCTCTCCTTCTCCTTCATGCTGCCCCGTTTGGACTTTCCTTCTTCGACCTCATCTGTGGGCCTCACCAGGTGCCACACTCTGTTTTCCTCCTCCAGGAGGGCATGGCCTGGAGTGGGGAAGAGCCGGGGGGAGGCTGAGGGTGGGAAGCCGTCCTGGCCGGGGCCCTAAATGGAGCTGGAGTGAGCCCCAGCTGTTCCCTGCCCCACAAAAGTCTCTGTGGGCATCCTTTGGGGTTTGTAGGAGGGGACTGGGGAGGAAGGCAGAATCAGAAACCAAGGATTTCCCCCAGGAAAGCCCCATGGCTTGTGGCCCATGTGGCACCGGGCGGCACCATCCACTGGCCCAAGAGCTTCTAACTCTTCTAACCTCAAGGGCTGTGGAGGGAACTGAGGCAGAGGGGGAATGACCACTGTCACAGACATAGAGTCCAAAGGAAGAAAGGGGAGGGCAAGAGGAGGGAAGACTCACGCTCTCCAGGCAGGTCCTGCTGGCTGTCCTCAGGCTGCTGGGAGATCCCCATCTTGGAAAGGATAAGGGTGGCCCCATCCCGGACCTGGGAGGACATGACTATCATGTAGCTCCGGGGCCGGTGTGACCACAGACTCCTTCTGCGGCCACCCCCAGAGGCCTTCCTGGGACTGATGGTTCCCTTGGGCCAGCCAAGGAGCCGGGCCACTGGGCATGGCTGAGCTAGAGAGGGGCCCAGGGGCCGGGGGAGACGAGGCCGTGGCCACACTTACGTTGTAATGCATGAGTGTATTGATTCGTTTCCAGCGGCCATCACGCTGCGACGTAAGGTCCAAGTCAGACAGGATTTGGGCTGTGGAGCCAGGACGCCACTCTGTGGGGACACAGCTCAGCTCACACATGTGCCACAGAACGGCGTACACATAGGCTGCCATGTTCCATGAGGGCCACATACAGCATGCTACAACAGGGCTTGGGCGACCCCTTTTCTAAATGCCAAGTCTGACAAGGGAATGCCTCAATTGATGGATTTTCTAGGCTGAAAGGGGCTGCTCAGAGGCATCCTGTCTAACCTGCGCCTCAGTAGGAATCTACTCAGTAGTCAGCCAGTTTAGGTTTGAAGCCCTCAGTGACAGGGCGCTCACTACCTCTTGAGGCAGCCTATTGTTCTTTGGGACACCAGACCCTTCCACTAATGGGCCTTGGTCAGGGTTCTCCTCTTAGAACAAGGCTCGCCCTGGGCACATGCAGGGCATGTGGGCACTGGACACCACAGGGCTCGCCCAAGCCCCATTTCCTGAGGGTGGGGTCTACCATGGATCATGGCCGCTCTTTGAGGGAAGGGACTTTGGGGTGCTTTTTTTCTCCGCAGCCCCAGCTCCGAGCACAGCGCCTCATGCCCAGTAGGTGCTCCTAGAGGGTTTGAGGCTTGATGGGAAGGATTCAACCCCAACAAGAAGCATTTCTGTTGGATTTCCCCAGTGAGGCTCCCAGCAGACAAGAGTCAGCCTTGCCTGTCATGCCTGGGGTGGGAGTAGAATTGGGAGAGCTCAGGGGGCAGCTCTAAGTCTGGGATCAGCTCGAGCTCCCTCGTGAGATCCCTTTCAAAGGCTCCTTCCAAAGGAGAATGATTGGGCCACCAGGAGGCACGGACTGCTGGGCCATGCCGGCCTGGCCCAGGGAGACAAGGAGGGGCTGGGGCTAAGGCCAGCCCTTCCATCCACAATGGGGCCTCCTCTACGCCTCCATCCCCACGAGCCAGGCTCCTTCTACAAGGGCCAGGGCAGGGCCACCTTCTCCTGGAAGTCTTTTCTAATATAACCAGCTGAAAGTGCTCCTCCATCCCCGGCCAAGTACTAGGTCTACACCTCTCTGATGAGGTCTGCACTGAACTTGCGTGCCAGCCTCAGCAGCCCAAGGGAAGGGCCTGAAACAGCGCCCCCCCCTACACTCGGGGCTCCGGGAGGGTACTGGGGTACTCTGCCCTTGCCTCCAAGTCTAGAAGGCACCTGAGGACAGGGCCTGGGGCTTCTACCTGGACAGGGGGGAAGGCTGCACCACACCAGGTAGCCGACCCCTCAAACACCCCATCCTCGCCTCCTCCCACAACCCAAAGGGAGGGCCGTATCTCACCGTCACTATAAGCCAGCTCTCTCCATAGCCAAGAACTTGGAGCTGTTCTTGGATCACAGCTTCCCATTCTGCTGTCTCCCCCTCAGCCTCACTCTTCCCCAGCCCATTATTTCCTTCCATTGGGCCCTCCAGGCCCTGCACCCCTCAGTGCTCTGTCTTTCTGGCCATCAGCTCTGCTCAAGAGCCACTAATCTCCCTTCCCAATCTCAGCCCGATAGTGATCTGGGGCAACTTTACGCTGCCTTGGATCGCCCCCGCCACCCCCCCAAAGCACACACAGCTTACCCCTTGCCAAACCCCAAGCCTGGAATGCTACCATCTTCCTTCTCATGAGCTGTGAGCTAGAGAAAAGTCACACGACCAGACCGACTACAAAACCTTATTTAACTAATCTCAACCGGGCTCTCAACACAGCAAGGCAATCCTTTCCTTCCTTCCTGACTGATTCTTTATCCCCGTCTGCAACAGATGCTCTAAACTTTCTCTCCCGAAGCCTCCTGCCCTCAGGACTTCCAGCTCGTCTGAGGCCTCAGGCCACTGCTGTCCCCTGAATGTCATCTCCCTCTCTTCCCACTCACCCCTCATTATCTAGCTCCCTGTAGCCTCTTTCTAGGATACCTCCAAACACGCCCATCCTTAAGAAACCTACCCTTGACTCTGTGACTCCGCGATCCCCGTTATACACAGCGTAGACAGTTTCTACCCTCACTGCTCTCATCTCTCTCTCTTGTGGCTCCCGAACTCATCCCTCAGCCGAAACTTCTCTCCTACCTGCCCTGTCCAAGGGGCCTGATCCTCCCTGGCTGGTGGGCAGCATCTGACACTGCTGCCCCTGCCCACCCTTCCTCCCAGCCCCCAGGACAGTCTCTCCTCCAGCTCTCTCTGCTTGTCCTTCTCCGTCTGGGTCCGAAGGGCCTTCCTAGGCTGATCATGCACAAATTCCTTCCCCCTCACACATCCCTGTGTCTCTGCTTGGGAGACTTTGGTTCTGAGCCCCAGACTGGGTGTGTGTATGTGTGAGTGTGTGAGTGCATACCCAGGACGACACTCTCAGCCTTGGGCCACCTTGAGCAGGGCAGTGTGCGGTACACCTGATCAATAATCTTCTCCTTGACTTGGGTGATGGTGTCACAGTTGAGGACTTTGACAGGAATGGCTTCTACACCTTCCTCCTGAACAATGACGTTCACAGTCTGTGCAGAGAGAGGGGCTGTGTTGATTGGCAGGAGGGGGGACATGGGAGCCCTTGGGGTCTGCCATCCCTCCCAGCATGCCCTCACACAGCTTCCAAGTCCCGTCCTGCTCCCCCATCCTTTCTCCTCCTTGCCCTCTGGCTGGAAGCTCCCCGAGGGGAGGGCAGGGTTTAGGAGGCCATTTCTTTCCTCAGGAGGTGGTAGGGTGTCCCGGAGAGCAGGGTGGCTTCTCCCCATAGGTCCTGCCCACCCTTCAGGGGAGTTATCCTTCTCCCTCTCCCTGAATCCCTCTGACAGAGAGAGATGAGGACTGGATTATCTGGTCTCATCGTTAGCCAGGATAATGCCACAAAGGCCCACATCTTGTCTCTCCTGACAGGTACGTAAACGGGGCTCATTAAGGCTATGTTCCAGGCTTGCCTGGAAGGGTATAGACTTCCCAGGCTCCAGCTTTCACGAGGCCCAAGGCCTCTGTGACACAACCGGCCTTGGAAACAGCCACATAAGCAAAGCAACAATTCAGAGAGACACTAGAAGCTTGGCCAGAACAATGACGCAGGCCCCTTGGGTGCCTGGAGGGCCCCCCTCCCACCCACCCCCACTCTGTGAACTAGAAAGATTGTCCTTCTGGGCCTGAGAAGGCCGCCTGGGGAGGGGGTGGAGGAAGCAGCTGTGGTTAGCCCAGGATGATGGATGAAGCAAAAACAGCCAATTCGGCAGACTCAGACGACATCAGCTACGGCCAAGCAGGCACGACAGCCTACCTGGATCACGTGAGCAGACACAAGGCAAACACAGACACACACACACATGCCGCTCCACAGAGCTGATAGCACAGTATTTCTAAGCTTCAGGCTTAACTGCGTCACCTCCCAGGGCCCTCGTAGCCTGGGGAACAAACGCTGCCTCTTTAGTCTGCCCTCTAGAGGCCTTTCATTGCCATCCCCAGTGCTCTCTGCCACCTGTCCCATTACCCCCACTATTAGTCCTCCTGGAGGAGGGTGGGAGCAGGGCTCTGCGTAGGGGAAGCTGGATTGGGATGGGGAGGCCGTGGGGGAAGCACAGGGCTTCAGGGGAAGGAGACTGTATCATAAAGGGCTCACCAAATCACAGAGTTAGAAGCAGAGGGCACCTCGGAGGGCATCAACGCTCTCCTTTTAGGACTTGAGGCCCAGAGACAAGGGAAGTGCTTTCTGAGGGTCAAGGCCACCTGGGAGTAAGGGATTGGGGGAGGGGCCAGAGAGCACCCAGGAGAGGAGGGCCGGGGCTCACCAATGGAATGTACTCCACATCATCCCCCAGGAGCCCCGTGTCGTTCAGGGTGTACTTGGCCTTCCTCTGCACTGCATCTACAGGCCCCTTCTCCACCTGGTGCTTGATGGCCTTGAAGAGCTTGTAGAGCGATTCGCCAGCGGTATCCTGGAGGAGGACCCTGGGTTAGCCTGGGCCCTCGAGGGAGCCCAGGCTGCATCCTCAATGACTGTCAGCAAAGGCAAGCTCCTGGTCCACTATCCCTGATGGCTCCAACATGGCCCCGGGGAAGCCCTGGAAGGCCAGGAGCTCTGGGTCTGGGGGTGGACAGGAGCCCACACTGTGGTGGGGGCCATGGGACTAGAAGGGACTTAAGAACCCTGCCCAGGAGGAGAGCACCCACAGTTTCTGGCTCCCTCAAAGCCTTTGCTGGGTTGTTCCTCCCCTAAAGTGAGGGGCCCCAGGCACTCTCACCTTGAGATACTGGTATAGACAGATGGACATCCAGTTGGAAAGCATTCTCTCCACTACAGTCTCTGACCTAGAAAGAGAAGGGAGCCAGAAGGCTCAGGAGGCAGCCCCAAGCTGAGGCAGCAATGCTGCTCAGACCTCCATGGCCCACTCTCTCTCTCTGTCATCCCACAGGATGAGAGTGGCTCAGTCTCCTCCCAGTGCCATATCTCAAGGAAGGGCTGGCCCATGACCCCAGGGAAGGAGCTAGAAAGGACTTAAAGGGAATCTAGTCCAACCCTTGGATTTTACAGAGAGGAAAATGCCTCTGATCCACCCCCTCCCGAGGGCTACGGAAGATAAGTCTCTGTGAGACAGACAGACAGACAGACAGACAGACAGACAGACAGACAGACACACACACACACACACACACACACACACACACACACACACGGAAGTGTTTCCATCCACTGAAGACTAATGAAATGGCTGCTGTTTACAGGACACACATCCTGTGCCTGAGGATGCTAAAGGGACGTGAGGGGAGAAGGCACAGGAACGAGGGCCATGGGAGGACAGGAAGAACCTGGGACTTTAAATGGTGGCGGGATCCTAGGTTTTAAGCTGGGAGGGACCTTCATGACCATTTACAGATGAGGAAACAGGCCCAGAGAGGGGACTTGTGCAAGGACATGGAGCTAGCTAGAGGCAGAACTGGACTGGAAGAGGCAAAGGAGGGAAGAATCAAGGTTAGTCCCAGGTTTCAAGCCTGGAGGCGGGGAATGAAGCTTCTCTAGTCCATCCGACAGCCCTTAGCAGGCTTCATAAATGACTGACTGGCTGCCAGACATCAGGACAGGGTCCCGAGCCCCTGGAGACACACCACCATTGTTGTTCATCTTATTATTACTACAACTGATCCCCCAACGCCAGGAATACAGTGAGTGGCCACAGTGGCAGGCAGGGATTCTGGGGTTCCTGTGGCCAGTCTCACCACGCAATGCCCACACGGTGACGGCCTCCCACAGCGGGTGCATCACCCACATCTCCTGCACATACACACAGACCTCCTGTGACTGCAGCCTCGCCCCATCCCGCACCCAATGGCCCCCAGTACCTCCTCAGCATCAGCTTGGGGTTCCTGGCCCCCACATACTGGTCCATGAGCTCCAAGAAGAGCGTCCGCATGATGTCCGTGTAGTACTCGAGCTTCCCGTGGAGGGCCACCGTCAGCAGGGATGCGAAGTACACCTTGGCCCGGGCGGAGAATTCCCGCTGGTTCTCCAGCGTGTGGATGAACTGGGGGTGGGCACAGCAGCATCAGAGATGCCCATTACCTTCCCCTTCAGGGACATAAACCTGCCCACTGGGCACCCCTGGGGCCAAAGCTATGACGACCACAGGGACAGAGAGGCGGCAAATCCCACTTGAGGCTGGGCTCCTGCCCTTCCTTTCTCCTACTTCCTGGAGATCCTTCGAGTCTTAGGAAGGGCCAGGTGGAGCGAGGGGACCCCGTCTGTGCTCAGTGGGGTGGGCACATGTGCAGACTAAGGGCTAGACCCGAGGCGACGCCTCCTTTGCCCCCCCCTAGACCGGGCCAGCCTTCCTTGGCCCTGGCCCAGCAGCCACTTACATTGATGAGGAAGGATTTGCTGTTGAGCAGGTTAGAGAACTGGTTGAGAGCCTGCTCCACGGTCTGCCTGCGGGACTCGGGGATGTCCAGCTTCCCGGTGATCATGACGTCCTTGTCCCCATCTTTGGAGGGCAGGAAGAAGACTCGGTCCGTGTAGGTCTTGTAATCCAGCACGGGGATCCCGGCCTCGTGCACGTCATTGGTCTGGTCTTCCATCTCGATCATCAGGTCTGCGGGGAGTGAGTCGGGTCTGGGCTGGGGGGCCAGCTAGGGGGCTCCCCGTCCGGCCCCTCCTACTCACGTCCTACCCATCTGGCACACTGAGGTCCCACCCCCTCATGCCAGCTCCCGCTGATCTTGTCTCCTCTTGGCCAGGGCCAGTGCCTCAGTGCCCCCTCCCTGTAAACGAAGTCTCCTCTTTCTCTGCCCCCTCCCCAAGGGGAGAGCCTGTCCTGGCCACAGAGGCACCAGCTGGGTTCTGGCCACTTAGGGCACCACCGGTAAGTATCAGCTGAAGGTTACCCAGTCAGGAGTAGACTGTGAATACACGTGCCCCGTCCTGCCCAGGAAATGCCCTTTTCTCCCCAAGGAGAGTAAGCTGCCACATCTGGCATCAGCTCTGCCAGGGACTCCAGCAGGGGGCCGGGCAGCTTTAGGGAAAGGATCAGAAAGGCCTGCTTTGTTACTCTACGTCCAACAACCTCAGGGGGCATCAAGGATGAGGCAGGAGGGGCAGCCCTGGGGCTGGACAAGAGCCTGACCTGACCCACTCCTCTCCCCAGTATTCCTGGGCCCTAAAAGCTGCCCTCCCACAGGCCTCTCTCCCCAAGAACAGGCAGCCCAGAGACCTTGCTGGGTCCCCCGTGTACCTGTGAACTCCTTCTTGCAGCGGTCACGGACGCTTTCCTCCAGGCCCTCCAGCTGAGACTTGATCTTCTCGTACTCACGTTCAGCTTGTTGGCTCTTTCGCCTGTGGGGAGAAGCACAAGACCCAGATGTTAGTGGCCCTGGGCCCATTTTTTGGAGGGGACCCTCCCTAGCAAGAGAAGGGGCAAGTGAGGGGTTGGGGAGAGAGCCCAAGGCCCAAGTCTCAGGACTAGAAGTGGGCGGGATGGGCCACGGGAGCTGCTGAGTGTGCCGGTTCCCTCGCCTGCAACATTGGTTGCCTGTGTTGTTCCCCCATTCCCCACCCCTACCCCAGCCCAAACAGAACCTCCAGGGGTTACAAAAGGGAAACACAGAGGCCCTGGGCTGTTTGGGATTAGCCGTCTCCCCTCTGGTGGGGTGGACAACGGGCAGCCCTGGAGCCCTGGTGCAGGGAGGGTGGCTGAGGCGGGGAGGGTTGGGACCTAGCCTGGGTTGGCCCTTGGGGGTGGCGTGGGGGAGGGGGCGAGCCTCACCAGTAGCAGTAGATGGAGAAGACAATGACGGCCACCATGGGGATGATGACCAGGGGCAGGATGATGTTGAGGGGCATGTCGCTCATCCGTGTGTCGTACTCTACCCGGCCGAGGACCCACTCTCGGGCGCCAAACTTCACCTGGACAGCAAAGGACAGCCCTGCTTAGTACGTGTGCTGTGCACCTGTGGGTGATTCCCTAACATGTGTGGGCCGCATGTTCACAAAGGGGGAGGCTGTCCACATACATGTGTAACGCTACATGCCAGGATGGAGTTACATACTCTTCAGATCCTCCCAGGAGCCACAGGTAGCTCCTTGCGGGTCCTGATGCAGACAGATTACCAGCCAATCCATTCCCTGCTGTCTGGCGCCCCAGGGAAAGTGAGGCTCCTTCTAATGGGGGCTTCTTGGCTCTCAGAGCATAGAAACAAGCCTAACTGGGCTGGACCCAAATCCCTTCTAGCAGTGGTGTGTGCCCCTCACTAGAGCCTGGGGGTTCAGAGCGCCGCCACGCCATGAGTGGGCAGCATAGGACCTGAGCTCCCTGAGAGCAGATGCCGAGGCACTTCCATGCAGAAAGCTCACACACATGTGAGGCCAGCCTGGAGGATACCAGGGGCCCTGAGACCCCCACCTCAGGCCCCGTGTACACAGGGGCCCCCAGGACTGTCCTTGTGTAGTTACAAGCAGCCCGAACATCCCAGCTCTAGACAGATAAGGACTTGGAACCCACACCCCAATGGCTCACGTGCCAACATGGGAAGCCACAGTTTTGAGAAGTCATTTGTTTCCTTGTCAATAGTGTTCCTGCCCTCCCGTCCCTTGCCCTGGACTTTGGTCCCCATGATTCCTGGCCTCAGAAAACCCTTTCTTCAGAGTTTAAGCAAGGCCAGCCTTAACTAGCTGCTGTGGCATACGGGCCTCAGGCCTCAGGGGAGGAGGGGGTGGCATCAGCCCGAGAAATGGGCCTCTGGGTGCTTCCACTTGCTCTGGGTCTCAGGGTCCTGCTTTAAGGGCTGGAGAATGAACACATTCCCTCCCTGGTAGTGAAAGGGCCGCCTCCACTGAACTTCCAGGGGCCCTCGTGCCTGGCATCTGAAGGCTAAGCAAGGAGGGGCCCTGAGTCGGGCGCCTTCCCCTTCTCTCTTTGCAGGAGGGCGCGAAGGTGGCAATGCCCTGATCATGCACCCCTCGCTCCTCCTCCCCGCCGTGCCCCCCACACTCACGATGAACTCGGGCAGGTTGTGGGTGGTATCCCGCTTCTGCCGCCGCTTGGGGGGCGGCTGCACCTCGGGGGGCTCACAGTACAGGTCAGTCTCAGTCAACGTCTTCATGAAACATCGTTCGGCCCCCACAAATGCCTCTGCCTCATGGATGGTCATGGCTTTGTTTAGGTTGGTACCCTGGGGAGGGTGGGGGGAGAGGGGAAGGTGAGACAGGTGGAACCGGGCGGAACCAGGCGACCTGGGCTGGCTCTGCGCATTGGGCTAGGCTCCCCGGAGCTCTGTAGGAGGCCCTGACTGCTGCACTCGAGGCCACTGGGCATGGGGCAGGGACCTTGGAGACCACCCGGGTCAATCCATTCATTCATGGATGAGACAACTGAGGCCCGAAGCCTTCCTTGATTGCCGCAGGCCAGCCGGGCCTCTCCCTGCTCCGGGCCTCTGCGCAGCAGCCCCAGCCAGCCCCCTGCCCTATCTTGCTGCCATGGGGAGCCTCGGGGCCCGCACGCCGTCCTCACCCTGGCGTGGATGAGCTTGTTCACTTGCTTCTTGACGCCGTCGGTGAAGTTCTCGAAGGTGGGGTCTGGGACGTACTCGAAGGCCCCGGCCTCGGTCTTCAGCAGGACGTGGTGGCCGTCCATCTGGAGCAACGTGGTGATGTTGTAGGCCTCGGGCTCGTCGGGGACTTGGGGGGACGAGAAGACGATCTTGGTGTCGCTGTAGCGGGTGTATGTGGTCCCTACCACCTGCGGGCCAAGACGGAGGGCTTCACAAGAGGCGGCGGCCCAGGGGCCCCCTCCCGGCTCGGGACGCCCCCCCTGGCGCCCGCAGCAGATCTCCAGCCCCGGAGCGAGGCGGCGGTGGCTGCGGGTCCCCAGAGTTGGGGATAAACCGGATGGCTGCCAGCGGAGCCCGTCTCCCGGCCCCGCTCCCACCGCTGGTCTCTGCTTTGTTCCTGCCCATCTCCATAAACAGCGAGCAGAATCTTTCTCCCCCCGCTGGCTGCAGCCAAGGCTGGGAAGAATGACCCTCCCGTCCCGAGCTCCTGGCTGAGCAGGCAGCACCCTCCGGGCTCTCTCGGGGGACGTGCCTTCCATTCGGTCACAAATATGAAAGCCTCAGCCCTGCACCCCTTCTCTCCCGCCTGGGGACACCCCCAGGGGCACCAGCTGCTCCTCGGGGCCCAGGGCCTTTGGTACCCACCCCGCTGGCTGCCCACTTGGGAGGGAGGGCTGGCGGCAGGGGATGCCCCAGAGGGACTGACCTTGGTGGCCTGGAGGGGGCTCAGAGCCTGCCTCTTCCTCCTCTTGCTCCAGGATCGGAGGGGCTCTGCAATCACCACCATGGAGAAGTTCTGGATCAGGTCAAAGCCCTGGCCTGTGATGTTGATGTTCCGGCCTCCGCTGGGGAAACCAAGGGCAGGGGAAGGGTTAACCGCAGCAGAGAGTGGCGGCGGCACCCCTTCCCCCTGCTTCTCACCCTCCCTGTAGGGTTTTGGAGGACGTGGGGGCCACCTAGGAGCCGGGACAGCCAGGGCAGGGGATACGGGCCAAGCTGAGCCCCTCGAGCCATCTGGGAGAGGAGGTGCCAAGCACACAAACGGCGGCGGGCCCCCTCCCACATTAGCCCCCGCGGTGTGACGCCATTCGTAGGCTCTTCGGAAGCCCTCCCCTGGCATCGAGGCTCTCCTGCCCTCCTCCCTGAGATCTCCATCCTGCCCACAAATGCCAGGAGGCAGAGAGCAAGGCCGGAGGCCCCCCTGGCAGGAGGCAAGGCCACACGGAAAGGAGGCCTGGCAGGGTTTGAGGAGCCACCAGCTGAGCCACAGCAGGAGACGAGGGCCAGGGAGAGGCCTGAGGCGGGCCTGGGGCTTTCCCAGCAGGTGCCCAAACCTGCCCCGCTGCATTCCTTCTGCCTTCCCTCAGCATCAGCAGGGAAAGGACTGGTTTCCTGGGACCCTTCCCTCCTGCCTCACGCCTCCGCCCCATCCCAGGAGCCCCAAGATCCGGGGGGGCACAGGGGCGAGTCTGGAGGGGCTGGGCGGCCTCACTCGGGAGGGCAGACTGGGGGGACTTTCGGGGGGAGGTGTTGTGCACCCACACGCAGGTGCCTCCAAATGGGTCACTGCAGGGGAGCTTTATTACCTGACGAAGCTCCGGAGGGGCTCAAAGGCCTTTAGTACCGGGTTCTCCCAGTACGTGAAGGTGACTCGGTCCCCTGCTGCCTGGGAGCTGCCATAGTAGACCTCAATGGGGACCTCCCCGAGGGCCTCATAGGGCCCCGTGACACAGCGGAGCTGCGGCCCAAATTCAATGCTGCAGGGAGAGGAGACGGGGGTCACTGGGCCTCTGCCCCCTCCTGGGGGCTCCCCCACCCCCACCCGCACCCTGAGCTCTCTCTGGGTGGCGATACGTACACCTCACAGGGCACTCCCTTCTTGGAGGTGCCCAGGATCACCCGCACATCCTCGGGGGATCCAGTGTCTAGGTAGGAGCCGCTGATGACCAGGGTGGTCCCGCCGGCCTGTGGCCCCTGGGTGGGGCTCACCTTCTTGGGTACTGGTTGCTGGGGAGGAGAAAGGCCCGAGGCCAAGTCAGCCCCCCCGAGTCCCTGAGCACGCTGGGCTCTGATGGGGCCGGGGTGCGGGTGGGGAACGGTCACTGCTCAGGGGGCTCCCTCAGGGGGTGTTTGAGTGTGAGGTGGGCCGCCTCCCTTCTGCGCCTGGAAACGGAAGCTCACATGGACAGGCACACACACACACACACACACACACACACACACACACACAGTCATGGAGATGGGGAGACACAGACAATGGAAGCCACATTTATTGAGGGCTGGCTGGGGGCTGAGAGCAGCACAGCAGGAGAAGGCCCAGTGCCTGCCCTCAGGGAGCTCACAGTCTAAGGGGTGTGTAAATAGAATAGCCAGATCCCATTTAATAGTCAAGAATCTACTCAACACAGGCGTGCTAATGATGTCACTCCCACCTCCCTTAGTGGGGAGGGGAGACGAGTTACCCACACGTGACAATAAGTAACAAATCAAGAATAAGGGACTGCCCTTTGGGCAGTCCAAATCAATGTAGAAACTGCCATTTGTCCATTTGAATTAGAGGTGGACCACAGGAAGTGATGAAAGACAGGATCTCTTTAAGTAAGTGAGTGAACTTCCTGTGGGGGCAGTTGCCGTCTGGAACTGGAGGAAGAAGCATCTCCTGAGACCACAGACAGCTTACACTCTATATTGTCACGTGGGTAAGTTAGGCTGGCTTCCTTGGCCTAGCTGGGCCAATTCTAAACTCTGCCTATCCGGCTGTTGGGCCTTGCGGCTTACAGCTTCATTTATTTAGTCTTCTACCTCCCTCTTCTCTTTATCCCTACTCACTTTCCTGATTGTAAATAAACTCTTCAACCCGATGCTGACTTGGGTCTGATTTAATTACGGAATCAACCTGAATTGTTGATTCCTGGCGGCCACATATTTTAAAGATATAAATATAATAACTAAATTTTATTTCTTACAGGGGAGAGGAGACAGCAGGAAGCATGTGGGAGGGCACCCCCAGGCAGGGGAGAGGCCCAGGGGCCGGGCTCAGGGCTCAGGGCTGGTCTTGGGACTGGCCTTTAGAGGGGGGAACCGTTCTTCAGAGGAGGAGAGGATGGGGGCGCTCTAGGGATGGGGCACCGTGTAGGCCAAACCAGAAGAGTGAGCAGAGAGGGCATGGTGGCCTACCAAGCTGGGGAAGGCCTCGAATGCCCCAGAGCACACAAGACAGGGCCTCCCCAGCTCTTCTCCCCTCCTTCCCTCGTTCCTGTTGCAGTGACTCAGACATGGGCCAGAGGAGGCTCCCAGGACGCCACCCCTTTGTCCTCCTCCATCACACACCTCCCAGGTTTTGGAATGGATCAGAAGCCACTTTCTATTCCAGTTGCCCTTCCCTGTCCCCCGCCCCCGGGGGGCCCCGGCCCTCACTCACCTGGTAGGTGAACTGGACATGGGGCGGCGACTGGCCCAGCTTCCCACTGATGTCCACCTCAATGCCCCCCGTGATGGCTTCCTCAGAAGGGTCCACCTTACACACAATCCTGGGGGTGGAGAGGCAGGTCACGGATCCCACAGTCCCCGCCTCTAGCCTAAAGGTTCCCCAAGGGGCTGTTCCCACATGGCCTTTCCCTCATGGGGGTCCACACAGGCCCCCACCAAGTAGGCTGGTGGGACAGAAAGATGTCTTGGGCATCACGGGTTGGACACCTCAGGTGAATGGGCCAACTCTCAGCGCCCCCAAGCAACATGCTGAGATGATAAATCTTATTATAAATTATTACATAAATATAGATCTTATTATAAATCACAGGCAGGCTTCCCATCTACAGTTGAGGGGGGAGAGAGGAGTTTCCATACTGGAACTCCCCATGCCAGGGCACAGTCTGTGCTAGGCACTGGGGGTACAAAGACAAAACAAACAATGCCTGCCTAGAAGGAGCTCAGGTGGGTAAATACAAAGAGAGCTGAATGAAGAGGGAGCAAGAACATGAACACAGAAATCAGGGAAGGCTTCCCGGAGGAGATGATGGTCCCTGGACTGAGGCCCAACCACAGCAAGGCCTGCTGGCCCGGGGCAGAGGCTATTTGGAGGACAGAGGGATGGGGAAGATGTCATGGAAGGGTGACGCAGAGGACTTGGCCAGAGGAGTGAGGGAGAAAGAAATGAGGATGCTGCTATAAACTTGGGTGCCTGGAAAGGTGGTGATCTAGAGGATCGGAGCTCAAATTTTGGCTCTGCTACTCTCTACCTGGGTGACCTCAGTAGGTCCCTTCCCTGTTCTGGGCCTCAGTTTCCTCATCTGTAAAATGAGTGGGCATTCATCCTCAGGTTCCTTCCAGCTCTACTGTGCTGTCACTGACAGCCAGAGGGACGTTAGAGTGGGAGGGCGGGGGGAGGAGAACAAGGGGCAGTTTGGACCCACTGAGGCTGAGCTCTCGAAGGAGCCGTCCAGAAGAAAGGTGGCGACATGGGCCAAGAGCCGGCTAATGCACATGCAACGTCCACCTGGCCTGGGCTCCTGTCCTACCTAGCCTCGCTCTCCTCGGGCTTCATTAGCCCTGGCCTTTGGGCTCTGCACACAGCAGGCACTTAAATGGGTGCTGACCCATCGTCCACTTGGGAGCACCTTTAGGACCGAGGAGCCTCCCCCTCCCCTCCTGTGGGCTCAGTGTGTGCCGCCCCATTACCTGGTGGACACGGAATACTGGGCCCTCTGGAAATCACAGTTCTTGCCGGCCACTGTGATCCTTTGGACATCGTCTGCTCGGATGCCCAGGTTGGAGCCCAGGATGGTGACTCGAATGCTTCCGCCCAGGGGACCCGTCTCGGGTTGGATCTGGAGACAAACATCCAGAAACCCGAGTCACGGAAGGGCCCTGGGGGGGAACCAGAGGGAGTGCCCACGCACACGCACACGCACACACACACGCACACGCACACCGACAATCCTCTAGCTACATCTCTTGGGAGCCGGCGAGAGCTGGGGCTCAGGGGCCAGAGTCAGCCTCTCTGCTCCGCAGAGGCCTTAAGAACAACCACACGCCGTGTGCTTGGGAGCCTGGAGGAGCCCACGGGCAACCCCTCCTCCAGGGCTGAGGTGTCCCACCTTGGTGATGACAGGGGCCGGGCACTCGGTGGTGACGTTGCTGCACAGGGCCTCGTACACACACTGATTCTGGCCCCCGCACCACACACAGCGGTAGGCAGGGTTGGCAGCCAGGCAGAGGCTGCAGTCGCTGCGGCCAAAGGAGCAGTTGTAGAGGGTCACTGTGGAAGGGAAAGTGTCAGGGATGGAAGGAAGGCCCAGGCCTGAGCACCTTTACCCCACCTGCCCATCTCCCCAGCCCAGCCTGGGGCCCCACACAACCCTCTGCACCCTTCTCCCCAAGCCTATCTCCATCTTTAGCCCCCAGAGGAGCTGCTCTACCCCCTCCTCCCTGGCTCCCAGGGTCCCAGTCCCAGAAGGCCTCACCCTCCAGTTTGCTATCGATGTTCTTCCCATAAGACTTGATGTACAAGTTCAGGGGCAGCGTCTCGTTCCCATCATAGGACAACTGAGAAAGGGCAGAGACAGCAGGCAGGAAGCCCAGTGGCTACGTGCTCCAGGGCCAGCCCAGGGAGCACCCAGATACACTGTTCTCACCAACAGGGAGAAGAGGCAGGAGGGCTACTCTGTCCCATCAAACAGGGCTCCAGGAGCCCAGGCCTGCCATAGCTACAGCGTGTCACACTTTGTTTCTACCAAACCCTTCCACCAATGAGAAAAGGTGAAAGGGATACATTATAGCCCCAACATGGCTCCAGAAGGGGAAGTGGCTACAGCATGTCACACTTTGTTCCTACCAAACCCCTCCACCAATGAGAAAAGGCAGGAGGGATACATTGTAGCTCCAACATGGCTCCAGAAGGGGAAGTGGCTACAGTGTGTCATACTTTACACCTACCAAACCCCTCCACCAATGAGAAAAGGCAAGAGGGATACATTGTAGCCCCAACATGGCTATAGAAAGGGGCAAATGGCTACAATGTATGCACTTTGCTCCCAATAGCCCCCTGTACCCACAGGGAAAAGAGGCAGGAGAGATACATTATCCCCAGGCAAAGCAGGGTGAGCAGCTTCCAGGACTCCAGCTCACTCTCACTTGCTACACTGTATCCATGCAGGGGAGGCTGGGCCAACCCCACTTTCCCTCCTTTTCTGGGCCCTTCACTCCTTCCTGCCCCCAGCCCCAACTCCCTGGGCCCTTTCCCAGTTTCCCCTATGGACAACCACCCCCTCCTCCCACTGCCTCCTTCCCCTCCTGGGCATTTCATTCACAGAGCCAAGGCCAATCTTCCCCTTATTAACTGGAGTCCCCCAGAGACACCCCGGTTCCTGTTCTGTGGCTGATCTGTCTGTCCATCTCCTTATAGATCCATGAGCCCTCACTCCCTGCCCCAGAGTTGGGCCATACCTTGGGGGTGGTAAAGGTGAAGGTGCCCGACTCCCCAGTGGTCACTGGCTCTTCAAACTTCAGCTTCTCGCTGCCCACATGCAGGGATGATACCTGGGGGAGGCAGGGGAGATGCATGCCAGTCAGGCACCAGGGCCGAGGGCTCGGGCCTCTGGGTGGGCAGGAGGGGGACAAGGAGCTTTACAGGAGCAGCCTCCAATGGGGCCTGATCCAAGGCCAGGCTTACAGCAGCCTGAGGCTCAGGCTGGACTCTGGAGCTATCTGCTGCCTCTCCAGCTCCCAGGGAAACTTCCAGAAAGGAGGCTTAGACCTGCAGGAGCCTATTGGTGATGCCTGCCTTCCTGATGGATACTTGGGCTGGTTTCAGTGACTCTCCTCGGTGTCTTCCCATTTCCCCCTCCCAAGCCTTTGCACAGTCATGCCTCCATGCCTACGGTGCCATCCCTTCTCATCCCTAGCTCCGATGAAGGGCCTTTCCTTTTCCCCTCCTGGTTAGCACTCTCTGACTTGATTTCCCCCCTATTCTCTTTCTAAATTGCTTTGGAGACTCGGTGTGTCTGTGTGTGTCTGTGTATTCATGAGGCATCCCCATATGCTCACTGTTTTCTCTCTGGGCTAAGTCCAAAGGCTGGCACATAGTAGGTGATTAACAGATCCCTGTGGATCCGAATTAAATACTCTATCACTTAACTTGGGATAAGGCACACAAATGCATTAGTGAGACTCTCAGGGGAAACAGCAGCTTTCCTGGAGATGGCATTTTGGTGGGAAAAGCAGGAGCAAAAGCCTGGAGGCTAGAGAATAGGCACATCCAGGCAGAAAGAGAAGAAAGTGCAGAGATAAGTGGAGGGGAGGGGGGCCTGGAGAGGAGACCTCGTTCATTGTGGAGACGATGGATGAGAATGGAGAGGCCTGTGGGGGTATCTGCAGGAGATGCTGCCAAGGCAGGGAGCTGAGTGTGAGAGGAGACAAGCCTGCCCCACCTAGCTGATGGTAGCAGGCCCTATGCATGTGCTGTCTCCCCTGGCACTGAGAAGGCCTGAGGCCTCCACGCTTACCTTCACTGGATCCAGATTCTTCCCCTCAAAGTTCACGGCTGTCTCATAATTCATGGGAATGACCAGCGGGCTAGGGTTCAGGAACTGGGGACAGTTCTCCTCCTAAGGAGAGAGCCAGCAGCCCCAGTGAGCTCCCCATGCCTCGCCCCCAGGGGGAAGGGCCACAGGCCCACCTTGGGGTGTATCTAGGCCAACTCTTTCATTTCTAGAGGAACACTGAAGCCCAGAGTACTTGTTCAAGGTCCCACAGATGCTCCAGGTCCAGGCCCAGAGCTGCTTGGTTCATGCTTTCCCAAGAGGTCCACAGGCCTGCCTCACAGCTGCTGAGACGCATGGGAAGTGGTTGGGTAGACCAGCGAGCTGGGGGTAGATTTCCATGATCTCCCCCCACGAAGCCTCACTGCCTGGCTGCCCTTGGCTGTGGGTATGCCCTATGCTTGGACACTCCCTTCTGTGTACGCCTCGTGGCCTGATCTCCTTCACATGGGCAGGGAAGGGATGGCCCCCATGATCTGTGGCAGGATGGGGACTTGAGTCCCAGCTGCCAGTTCCAGAGATTCCCCCCACCCTGCCCATCCGGCCTGGCTCTGCCCTCACCATGTGGGACTTGATGATGCCCTCCTCGGGGTTAGGAGAAGACTCTCGGCACTCGTGGTACTTCAGGTCCCACTGGCAGTTCCAGCGGTTACTGGAGCAAGAGATGCACCTGTGGGGGGGAGGCATGCAGGTGAGGGAGCTGACCCAAAGAGCCCCCGGCAGCCTCAATGAACACCACCCCCAGGCAGCCCCGGACACTTACGGCACATTCTCTTTCAGACTCATGGCCTCCTTGCAGTCATAGAATGGGTACATGTGAGAGGTCAAGAACACAGGGGTCCGCAAGAAGGTGAGTGTGATCAGGACTTCCACGTGATCTGCAGAGGAGGAGGGAATGAAGGCTTGGTGGGTGGGCAGCCCCCTCATCAGCCTCTCTCTCTCTCTCTCCCCCCCAGTCCTCAGTTTCCTCATCTGTAAAATGGGAGGCTGGACTAGACTGGCTCTGAAATTCCCTTTTAGTTCTAACCCTTCTGCTCGCGCATCCAAGTGTGCCCTGGGCCCTGGCATAGAGACGGAAAAATCCCAGGGCCCGCATGAGCCTTGACCTCAGCAAGCTGCCCCTGAACTGGAGAGAATTCCAGGATTGTTTCTGAAAGAAATGTGGTGGCAGGGAAGGTTGGCCTGGCCCTACCAGTGGGGGATCCTAGAAATGATTTCAGGAAAGAGCTGCCAGGGAAACCGGGGACTCCCCGAGGGAGAGGCAAGGGCGGAGGGCAGCCCAGGTAAGGGGTCGGGGGAGGCTAGGACAAAGGCACCGAGGTGCCGCCTGAGTCCCTTGGAAGGGTGAGGGGAGCGGACAGCCATCCCGGAAATAACAGTGAGCCACTCTTGGGAGGCCTGTTTCTCCAGCCTCCTGTACGGTGGCCCGAAAGCCCCTTGGGAGTTAGGCAGCTTCTTGTAGGGGGCAGGTGAGTAACCATAGTAACCACGGTGGCTGCCCCACCTGCCAGGTCTCCAAAGGTCTCTTCTCCTAGTGATGGTGGAAGGGAGACAGTTCACAGATGGGGAAACTAAGGTTCACCGAGTGCGGGGTAAGGTAGCTTTCCAGCAGCAGTGCTGCCCAACACTCCCGACACCCCCCTCGGGGCCCTTTCTGCCCAAGGGCTCCAGGTGACCTGGAAGTCAGATGACCCAGCCTGACGGCTTCACTTGCTGTGTGACCTTGGCCAATTACTTGCCACTCTCAGGCTCGTCCCCTCTGTAAATGGGACTTCTAAATCCTCAAGTTTCCATGAAACTTTTCTGAACCTCAGTTTTCTTGTCTGTGAAAAGGAAATACTCCTTGTGCTTCTGGCCGCAAGGATGAACAGCACAGGCCGTGGGGCAGGGGCGGGGGCCGGGGGACTCTGGGTCAACACCTTGGATTTGCTTTGAGGCTAGACAGGACAGAAAGGGAGCCTGAAGCCAGCTTGAGAAAGCCCGGGTCCCGCAGGGCTCGAGATTGAGGCAAGATATCTTAGGTCCCTGCAACTCTCTTTTCTGTCCTCTCCACACACTCGCTAGATGTGGTCCAGACACCGTCTCCCCCTGTAGAACGGGGGCTCCGTCAGGGCAGGGGCCGTATTGCTTGGTCTCCGAATCCCCAGCAGGGCCGGCTATACATAGGAAGAGCTTGCGGATGTTTTCTCCCAAAGCCAACCTCAAAAGCTCTATAGCGGGAGTTTTCTTATGCCCATTTTACAGATGAGGGAACACTCAGAGATCTGAACTGACAGCCAAGTGCCAGAGACAGAATATAGAGCCTTTTCTGACAAGTTCAGAGCCCTCCCCTCTCTAGCAGAGACTTTAAAAAAAAAATAACTTTTACCTTCCACCTTAGAATCAATATTATATATTAGTTCTGAGGGAGAAGGCTGGTAAGGGCTAGGCAATGGGGGCTAAGGAACTTGCCCAGGGTCACACAGCTGGGAAGTGTCTGAACCTGGGACCTCCCATCTCTGGGCCTGGCTCTCCATTTGCCCAGGCACCCAGCTGCCCCCTCTAGCAGAGACTCTTGACAGCCTCCAGCCTAGGTTTTCAGGCCAGCCATCCCACCCAAGGCGGGGCCTGGCTCTCCCCAACCCACCCCCAACCCCACCCAGGGCTCTCCTAGTTTTCTGGCTGTGACTCCATCTGTTGCCACAGAGGCAGTTATCAGATCCTGTCTCAGGTGACCAGCTAAAAGCCCAGCAGCCTCATGTTGCGGCCCCAAGGGCCCTCGCTGACGTTCCCGCCACACAGGCTGTGGGCAGCGGCTCCTTCCTTCTGTGGGAAGGTCCCGACAGGTGCCACGGGCTGGCCTCCCTCTCAGCTCCCTGTCCTGGGGCGACTCTCCTGCCCTGGGGCAGCCCCAGCCTCCCCCACAAGGGCTCTAAAGAATTCAGGGCACAGGAGTGGCCGGCCTACTTTCAGCATCCCCAGGGATGGAAGGCCCGCCAGGTGGCCCCAGCTCCCCCCGGCCCCTGCCCATGGCACTGGCACTCTCCCCCTCTGCTCCTCTCTCGGCCTTTCTTCTTTCTCCCTGGGGCTCTTCTGGAGGCCTCTGCTCACCCCGCCCCACCCTGGCTTAATGAGCTCATTCCCAGAAGAGGGGGGGCCCTGACCTTGGCCTGGAGGCGTCGGGGGGATGCTGCTGGGGGAGTTGCAGATGATGGTCTCTCCTTCCACACGGGCAGGGTGTGCTGGCGAGTCCCCAAAGCTACACTGAAGGTCGTCATTTATTGTCAGAGCTGGGAGAGGGCTGACTGTCAAGTGCACCTGGAGATACAGGAGAGACCCCCACGGGGGGAAGGAGGGGAGGGAGATGGGGGATAAGGCTGGGAAGCTCCCCAGCACACATCTCATCTGGTGCCAGCTTCAGGCCGAACCATCCCATGTGACAGAAGGACAAGGGAGCAGGAGACAGCTGAGGAATAAAGCCCTCCTCAGGAAGACTCTATCTCATAGAGCTTAGGTGCCCCCATCTCTAAGAAGCCCACCCTGATTGCTCCAGTTTGCCTGGCCCTGGCTCCCTCCCTCTCATCCTGAGCCCTCGTACCTCTCCCTGAGCACGGCGGCTCATATTCTGGGGCTGGGCACTGGTGACAGTCACACAGGAGTCACCCCAACTCCAGAGCCAGTGATTCTTCTCCTCTGCCCTCAGGCAGTTGAGCTTCCTGGTGCAGCTGGTGGGGAAGTTGGGTGTTAGGCGGAGAGAGTCCAGGGCAAGACCAGGGAATCCCTGAAAGCAAGGCTGTGTCTCCCCTCAGACCCAGCACTACTCTAGGACAGATCTGTGCTCCGTAATTCAGAAGAGGGATTCCCTGAGGGCGAGCCCAGACTCTGCTCTTCCCCTCAAATGAAGGGAGATGACAGCTACCTCTAGGAGAGCCCACAGTTCCCCAAAGGACAGACTGGCATCTCCCTCAGACCCCTTCTTCCTTCTCTCATGCACACATCTAGTCCCCTTGTGGCCCCAGCCCTGGCCCTGCCTCCCTGCAGCCTGGCCCACACGAGGTCACTCACCGTCCCTCGAGCACACACCAGCCACAGTAGGGGTCCCGAGACTCCTTGCACTGCTCACAGGTCGTGTAACTTAGACACTCCTGAACAGGAAGCCGGAAAACCTGGAGAAAGGCCGAGGGGGGAGATGAGGTGGATGAGAGGCCCCGAGGCCTCTCTCCTGGGGAGGAGGGAGAGAGCGTCTGCCCCCCCTCAGCACCCTGGTTCTAGACTCCCTGCAGCTCCAGACACCCCACTCAGCAGCACCGTGGCTCTAGACTCTTCTCGTGTGAAGCCTGGGTTCTAGAGCTGCCTGTTTGTACCACCCACCATCACGTCCCTCTCTGGAGCCCCTCGGGCGGCAGTGACCCAGGGTTCTCCGCGCCTCGCTCCCTACATTCTAGGGCAGTGCCAGGCCGAGCTCTGATGCGTTCCCTCCGTGGCTCTTCTCTGGACCGGGCAGCAGCCCCCCGAATGGCCTCCCTGCCTCCGCTGTCCGAGGACACGTTCCATCTCACACTACCACCACCCTCTACAGAGCAGGAAACCAGGCAAGGGAAGAGACTTCCTCAAGGTGTCTCTGCTCTCCTGCCCGGCCTTCCGACGCTGCCACACCACCTTCCTAATTCAGACATCTGTCCAGCCATCAGGTAACCTTGGGGGCCCTCTGCCTGGGCCCCAGCCTATTTTCTGACTCCCTCCCGGGCATGGTCTCTGGACTGCAGGCCCCGTGGGCTCCTGGCTGCTCCCTGCTCTCTTCTCCCTCCTGCCTCTCTAGCAGGGGCCGGCCGCATTTTGAGGGGCTCGAGGGTGAGCATCGTGCTGCCCTGCTGGCCCCGTGGGAGCTGCTCCTCCTCCTCCCTCCAGCCCTGGCCAGCCACCGCTTTGGGCCCGCCACGAGGAGGGAGCAAAGAACAAGCAAAAATTGGGTCAGAAAATCTGGTTCCGCTTCAGGACCCCCCTCCCCCTCTTTCCGGGGGGTGCTGCCTATTCATTCCTGGGGGAGGGGGGAATCCACGCCCCCCCACCTCCCGCCCCCATGCCCAGGGCAGCTTGGACCAACCCCAATCAGCTTCCCAGGAGCCCGGCTGCATTGGCTATCCCCCTCGCACTTGCACAAGGGGTGAGCCGGGCGCCCTGCACATTGGCATGTGATCTGAATCTAATTAGCACCCCTCCTGCCCCCGTGCCTGCCTTCTTGGCCATTTTCCAGGTAAGCCCTGAGCCCCCAGTGAATGTGGCTGCTCCTGCTGGCCCCGCCCCCGCCCCGGGCATCATGGGTATCAAGGAGGTGAGCTGACCCAGATTCCTGGCTGCCCGCCGTCTCCAGCAGGGGAGAGCAGAGAGACAGACAGACAGAGACAGATGCACACACACAGAGAAACAGAGAGATACAAAAACAGAAGAAAGGGAGAAAGAAGCAAAGGCAGGGAGGGGGGAGAGACAGAGCCGGCCACTGTGCCGCAGGCAGGACGCAAGGGGCTGAGGGAAGCTCAGGGGCATTCGGGGACAATTCCATGCCAACAAGGGGCTCACAGCGGCCAAGAATTCCCAGGACAAGGAGTGAGGAAAGAGAGGGAGCTGCCCTGTGGCCCCCCTGCCAGGCCCCCTCCAGCTGCCCATCCCTCAGAGCCTGACACCCGTAGCTCAGCCCCCTCGGGTTCTGTCCTTGGTTGAAGTCTCATCTTCCTCTGGACTGGGAGTCACCTGGGCCTAGGCCTGGGGCTCCTCCTCTGCCATCCCCTGCCCCCCCATCTCTTCCCCCATCCTAGCAGAGGACAAAGGCTGAGTACACGGGAGGGACAAGGAATAATGGCGAGCTGATAGATTTGGTGCTAAAGGATGAATCTGCTACAGGCCTATTCTCATGTCTCTCAGCCCGGCAACTTGTCCGGGGTGGGGGCCCCTGACCCCCTTGGGGTGGCTGCTGCCACCAGCTGGGCCTGGTACCTTGTCCTGGGTCATAACGTAGAGATTTGTCCCATTGGTGGAAAACACCAAATCTCTCTCGATGCGTTTGTTTACTTCCACGAGGATAGAGCCGTACTCCATGGATGTCCCATCGGCCCTCAGGAACACCTGAGGAGAGGAAGGAAGGATCGTCATCCTGGCTTCCTCTTCCAGGAAGCCTTCTTGGACAACCAACCCCTGGAGCTACATCATACCCTTCAGAGGGGACGGCACGCGATCTCCACAAGAGTTGGAGCGGTATATCTCCCACTAGGGGAATGACTCGCCCCAGGTCAGTGATGGCAAATCTTTTAGAGATTGCGTGCCATGCCTGGCCCCTGCCTGTGTCCCCCACCCCAACCTGAGACCAAGTGCTATGACCCCCTGCCCAAGCACTCCTCTCAGGGGAGGGAGTAAGTGCTTCCATTAGGCAGAGGGGTGGGGAGGTGGAAGGGAGCAGCTCTGCGGGAGTCCCTCTGCCTTTCTAGTAACCAACTCTGGTGGGCGATGGCGCGGGTGTCCTCAGAGAGGTCTCTGCATGCCATCTTTGGCACATTTGCCATAGGTTCACCATCACAGCCTCAGGTCATAGAGTTAGTGTACCTTACTATGAGGCTACATTAAATTCTGGGGGCCATCCCTGGACTCACCCCTTCTGACTCCATTTCCCCCTTCCTGAAGCCCAGACTTTCTTGCCCACTACCTAGGGCAGTAGAGCAGAGATTCAGGGCAGGGAGGGGAAGGCACACGCCTGCTGGCTCCCCGCCCTGCCCAGTGACCAGTGATCAGGCAGGGGTCTGTTCTCACCTTGTGGACGCGGCCATCCGATGTCCCCAGTAAGACCACAGTGTGCCCATTTTCAGTCGTCACAGTCACTGCCGTCAGGTTTATGCCATCTCTCTGCAGGGTAGCGGTGCCCACCAGCCCGTCCCGGCTCCCCAGGGGGTACGGTAGGTGCTCAGAGCCACAGCGGAAGCTCTGGCTGGCCATCTGTGGACCAGGCAGGGGTGAGCCCCCAGTTGGCTCTTCTTCCCTGGCCCCTCACTCCAGCCCACCTTTGCTGCTGCTACTGCCTGCTGCCTGCCTTCTCCTCATCTCCCAAGCCACTGCCCATACCATCTCCCTGAGGGGCCTGCAATGAGGTCCAAGCTGCTACCCCAGCAGGGTAATGAGCTCACCCCAAGCAGTGTCTCCTCTTCTAGCCCTCTCTCCGGCAGACCGGTGCCCCCCTCGGAATTGACAGGCTATCCCCCCTTACTCTGAGCACCCCTCACAAGGCTGGGGACAGGGTCTTCCCAGTTCCCTTCGGGGTTGGCACAGGGCTCTGCACACAGAGGGCGCTTACTAAGCGGTGGAGTTCTCCTTTACTGGCCTGAACGAATCACCAAACACAAGCCCCGTGTCATGGCCCACGTGAGGACCCAGGAGATGGGAGCCCTCCTGTATAACTCTCCCAAGGCTCCTGTTCACGCCGTCCCCCCAGATCTGGAGGAGGACGTCCCAATCTTCCCAACCCCTTCTTCCTCCCCGACTGCCAGCGGCCCAGGCCGGGACTCACCGCTCCATGGCTCACACACTGGATGTCCCCGTGGAAGGGCTTGTAGAAGGTCTCAGAGCTGCTCCCCTGAGCGCCCATGTAGCATTTGTTCCTGTTCTCCTCCATCTTCTGGTGGACCTTCTCCAAGGGGAAGAGGCACAGTGCCGAGCGAGGGGTGCCGCCGCTGCCCTTACTGTCTTTACTAAAGACTGCGAAGAGCACCTGACTGGCCTCCGGCGTGGGTCCTGGCGCCACGAAGGCTGCATGGCAGATGCTGTAAACGTCCCCGGAGGGGCCCTGGCACTCCAGGTCCATCTCAAAGTAGGAGTAGTAGAAGGAGTCTTGCTTGCACATGCGGGCCACGATGGTACGGTTCTTGGCGGGCTGCTTGTCCTGCTGGTTAAAGATGAAGAAGACGTAGTCGCCATCCTCAAACACGGCCACGAACTGCTGGGTGTTGGCCGACAGGTAGCCCGCCTTGAAGGCTGTGTGGTCCGTGTAGGCTTCGAAGGCCTCCTTGCCATCCTTGCGGTCCAGCAGGCGGGTGCTGATGATGATCCCGTTGTCATGGGGCCCGTTGCCCTTGCCCACGAAAAGCACACGCTCGCCAGGCCCTCCGTCGCCATCATCCTTGCCCACGCTGGTCACCAGCCCCACCGTGGAGACGCGCTCGTCGTTGCTGGCCACGAAGGACTTTTCCCCGCTGCTGTCCTCATAGAAGATGCGGTGGGAGATGTTGCCCAGCTCCCTGAGGGCACAGATGCCCTTGAAGAGGCTGCCGCACTCCACCAGCCGCCCGGCCGGCCGATCGAGCAGGAGCAGCTTGTTGACGTTATCCATGTCCACGGCCTCTTGGCACTGGCTCGGCTCGATGGGCGGCGTGCATTTCTTGTTGTCCAGGGCAGGCCCCGTTTCCACCTCGTGGACCAGCTGCAGGTCAGCAGTGAGCTGGTAAAGGGCATTCACGGCCCCCAGGTACACCGTCCCCGATGCTTCATCGACCACCAGGTGGTTTAACTCTGTCTTACTGCGGAAGAATTCCAGCTTCCGGGGCCTCGAGCCGTGGCTTGCGGGCCACAAGGAGCTCAGCAGGATCAGCGTCCACATCCACGACGCCATCCTGCTCCTCGGCAGCCTGCGGGGACAAGAAGCAGAAGGCGGTCAGCGGTCAGGTCGAGTCCGCGATCCCAGACTTCCCAGAGCCTGGGAAAGCAGGCCGGCGCCCCCGGGGTCTGCCCGAGCCCAGAACACCACCACCAAACCGGAGCAGAGACCCCGAGCTTGGTTTCCCAGACACTGGCTGCCTTCTCACGCCTGTCAAGAGCTGTCGGTTACCCTGGCGCAGGCTCTCGGCCCCTTTGGGCAATCACAACCCTAACCAAGCTGGTTCTGCCCGTCCCCATCGCAGGTCTCCCCGACGGTCTGTCGTAAGGGACCTCCGTGGCCCCCTAGCTCTCCCAGGAGGGTGGCACAGCTAGGGCGCTTCCCATTTTATATGTCCAGTCAGAGAAAGCCTAAGCTTCAGCCTTCCCAGCCTCCCGTCCCAGGGTCTGCCCTGACCAGCTCATATCTCAGTGCTGGTCAAAAGCGCCCTCCTCACTCGGCTCCCTGGGCGTCTCCGACCTTCCCGAGGTACCCGGGTAAGAGAGCGATTAGAAACCTGCTCAGCCTCCCCTCCTGGCTCGGAATCGGAGGCCTCGGCCAGGGCTAGGAGGCAGTGCCCTCTGGGCATACACGCCGCCCCCGTGGACATGCCAGCACACACATGGACCCACACAGGCACCCACGAGCACACTCTGAAACACGTAAGAGCAACATCATCACAACTACCCTGAGAGGCAGCCACTGGTATTGCTCCCATTGTGGAGATGATGAAACGGAGGCAGGCAGAGGTTAAGTGACTTGCCCAGGGCCAAAGAATGAGTGTCTTGTATCAAATTTTAACTCGGGTCTTCCTGACTCCAGGAAAGCTAGAGGGATGGCCAGCTGGAGTCAGAAGGCTCCTCTTCCTGAGTTCAAATCTGGCCTCGGACACTTCCTAGCTGGGTGACCCTGGGCAAGTCACTTCTCCCTGTTTGCCTTGGTTTCCTCATCTATAAAATGGAAATGGCAAACCACTCCAGGGGCTTTGCCAAGAAAACCCCCGACGGGGTCACGAAGAGTCAGACATGACTGAAATGACTGAATAACAAACTTCCTGACAAGATCTCTTCCACAAGAGAACCACAGACACACGTGCACACAATGACCACTCTTGATTCACTTTTAAAAAAACGTCTTAGACTCAATACCGAGTATCTGTTCCAAGGCAGAAGAGCGGCAAGCGTCAGGCAATGGGGGGTAGGTGACTTGCCCAGGGTACCCAGCTAGGAAGAGGCCTGACTCTCAATCCACTGAGCCCCATGGCTCCCCCCTCTTGATTCACTCTTGTTTCCTATATCTGCCAAAGAACAACAATCCTAATTCACCAGGGGGGGAAACTGAGGCTCGATCAGAGAGAGATAGTCAGTGACTGAGGCTCCTCTCGCTGTGCTCAGACCTAGCCGGATACCTCCGTCAGAGCTTGTAAACACAAAGCACGGGTGCCCCCTGGAAACACACACAGATCCCCAACCCAGGGCTGGAGGAAGCCCCAGAGGTCCAGACGGGAACATTGGGGTGCCCAGATTTCCACACTCCCACCCAAGCCCACCAACACGTTGGTCCACAGAAGCCTCGGGAGCCCCGCTGCCCTCTGGAGAGTTACATCTTGGAAAGGTGTAAAGAGACTAGAGAGCCCCCTTCCCGAGGAGCTCCCCGCCTGCAGCTGGCCCTCACACGCCTGCTACCACCCCTGGGGATGCCCTATTTATAACCCCGCCATGAGCCCAGAGAGGCCCCCAGCTCTGTCTCCCAGCCCTCTCACTGGCTACAGAGCCCAAAGCCCCACAGGCAGCCCCTTCATTCTGCAGCCAGGGCCACGGTCTCGGGGCCACACGATCCCACGTGAACATGTGGGCACCGTGTGTCCACGCCTGTGTCTGTCCATGCACTAACTCACAAAGAGGCTGGAACTGGGACGCACAGAGGCAGTCTCTCGTGCTCAGGGTGGGCTGGGGCTCATTGACTTACAAATCTTCTCCTTTGGAAACATTTCTTTCTCCTCCCTCCCTCCCTCCCTCCCTCTCTCCCTGCCTGCCTGCCTGCCTGCCAGCCTGTCTGCCTGCCTGCCCGGCCTCCCAGGGTTCATTCAAAATTCTGTATGTGATCAGCCCCCTGGGGTGGGGGGGAGGGACTGCTCCAGAGACGCCCCCTCCATCCCCTCTTTGTTCCTGAGCCCTTCCAGTGCCCCCCAATGGGGGGGAGAAGACATGGGCGGGGAGAGGTGTGAAACGGGGTGAGAGACATCGAGCCCCCCTCCCCAAGCTGGCACATGTGTGACTGTTAGATGGGAGAGACAGAGATCCTGAGATACAGAGACAAAGAGAGAATGTGGAGCACACTTTAGTAGAGACGGCTGTGTGTGTGTGTGTGTGTGTGTGTGTGTGTGTGTGTGTGTGTGTGTGTGTGTGTGACCGTGAGCAGGCGGCCTTGCCCTGACGTCCCTCTCAGGCCTGGCTTGGTCTCCCTTCCATGCTGAGGTGTCTGGACTGACCATGAGAGACGGGAAAATCCAAGCCCCATGACCGGGGCTCAGGAAAGAGGCCGAGAATTTAATCAGCTACTTAATCCGCCTCTAGTCCATGCAGAGAAAGAGGCCGAGAGCCCGGACTCACACGGAATCTTCCCCGACCCCCACCCCCTTCGTCCCTCCGTCTCAGACGCAGGGTATCCAGCCCAGCCCCTTCCTCCAGGGCAGAAGCCCCCTTCTCCCACCCCTTCCCGGGCCCTCCGCGCCAAAGCAGAATAGAAGCCTGGAAAAAAGAGGAGGAGGGGGCCCGAAGCTAAGAGGAAGGAGGCAGGTGGAGCCGCAGTTGCAGCCGCCAGGGGTGGGAGGATGGGTCTGTGTGCTGAAGAGTGTCCATCTACTCATGCCTCCATCCCAGCCGTTCCCTGGCCCTGGCCCTCTCGGGCCCCCACCTTCTTCCCCCTCAGCTGTGTGTCCACAATCCATTCACTGTGTGATCTCTGAAGCTGGGGGCGCTTATCCCTCTCCTGGCTTGGGAGCAAAGCTGGGACCCTTTCCCAGAGCCCGACCTGGCCCGTACAGGGCTCTGCACCCAGCGGTCTTCCACTGGGAAGTGCCTGGGGAGCCAAACTGCTCCAAGCCCAGGGTCCGGGTGCTGATGCCGTAGACCTTTATGAGCAATGTGAGACCTTGGGTACCTCACAGGTCACTTACTTGTCTGGGTCTCATTTCCCTCAACTGTAAAATGTGACTTGGACTAGACACCCCCCCCAACCCCCAGTTCTAGAGCCCTGATCCCATGAGCCTCTGTGAAGTACAAGCTCTCAGGAGCAAGGAGGCAGGAGAGATGGTTGTTTAAATAGTATAGGGGAAAGGAGGTGAGGGCTTGGCCAGGCCATGTGACAGACGTGGGAGATATTAGAGGAGAGACAGCAAGGTTTGCCAGTTGGGGGAAGCTAGGTGGCTCAGTGGATAGAGAGAGATGGGAGGTCCTGGAGGTAGGCAGTAACAACTGGCCAGAAACATATCCCAGACTGGGGACACAGAAAAACAAAAACAAAAGGGGCGGATCATTACCCCCAGGATCCCACAACTGGAGCTGGAAGCAGCCTCCGAGGCCACTGCAGCCAACTTTTCACTTTAGAGGTCGGGAAACTGAGGCAGAGAGGGTCCAAGGCCCTCATTGACAGAGAGAGGAAAGACTCACAGGAGGTAAGTGGCAGAGGCAAGATTTGAACTCAGGGCCCTTGACTCCAACTAGAATGGTTTTCATTCTAACATTAATGGTTTAGACTTTGGAAGAATATAGCATCTACTATCCAACTGTCAAGTAGTTTCCAAGCTCAGAGCATTCTTCCCCCAGAGCTGCTGCTCCTCCAAACTCATGATCCGAAACTCCCAGAACCTCCCCAGCCCTGGCTCAGCTTCTCTCCCTCGCTCCGCACCTGCCCTTGTCAGATCAGTTCACCGCCACATCTTTCTCGTGGTCCACTGCCTGGCTCAGGCCCTGCTCCCTTTCCACAATCCCAAAGCCCTTTCCCCTCAGTGCCCAGGTCTGACACAAACCCTCCCTTCCTCGAAACCCTTCCCCAGCCGCATATGGAGTCTCCTCGCTGGCCTGCCACTCAAGGCCCTCCACAGGAAGCCCTGCCCTCCCCCTACATTCCATGCCAGACTCATCATTAGCTCTGGGCCCCCATTCCGTGACAGCCTCTTAACCCACATCCACAAATCCAACCAGACATTTCCTGATGCCCTGGTGGGTAAGAGAAGCTGGAATGGAGGAGACCAGGTCCTAGTCCTTGAGGGATGACTCCTCCAGGAGCAGAGTGACCCAGCTGGGGTGGGGGGGAGGATTAGGCCACAGGAGAGTCAGATACAGCCTACGGAGGCCCAAAGTCAGAGCTGGAGAGAGCCTTAGAGGCCATCTAGTCCAATTCTCTTACTTTAAGAAACCAAGTCACACAGAAGGGAAGGGACCGGCTCAAACTTCTGGCTGAGCCAATCAGAATACAGAGGAGACAGAGACACCTAAAAAGAAACAATGAGAGGCTCTGAGATAAAGAGAACCCCCCACCCCTGAGTCCCTGGTCTGGGCAGAAGGAAGGGAGGGAGTCCAGCAAGCCAAGGCTTTGGTCCTTCCTTCCCGGGCCCAGGACTGCCCAGCTTGGTCTCGCAAGGCCCATCTCCAGGGGCTGAAGCCAAAGGAAGGCCCACAGGTCCATGACTGCCCTCTGCCTCTGGGCCGCCGGGGTGGCCTAGCCAGGGGCCCGTCCTGCGCTCTTACCTACGTCCTGCTCTGCCCACTGCAGCCCGAGCCAAGAGCCCACCTTCCTGCTGGTGGCCAGAGGACTACTGGGCAGTCCTTCCCAGGCGGCGTGGGGCTGGCTCTGGGTGGGAGGGGCTGAGAGGGAGGAAAGTTCCCCAGAGCCTGGTCCTGCCTCGGGCCCTCCCTCAGCTTGGCTCCGCTCCGCTCCGGTGCTGATGGGGGAATGATCGGAATGTTCCTGGGACGAGGCCGGCCGGCCTTGCAGATCTAATCGGCCAGGGCCGAGGCCGGCCAGGGGTGGGGGTGGGGGGAAGCCAGGGGCTCTGCTCAGCGAGCTCGTCAGCCAGGGACCCTGCCAAGCCGGCCGGGTGCGGAAGTGAACTTTGTGCCTCCTGACCCTGCTGGCTCCATCACTCGCCCACCCTCCCCCTTCCAGCCTGCAGGGCGGCTCTCCTCCCAAAGATGGGCCCCCCAGCCTGGCAGCCCTTTGTGGGGAAGGGGTGGGACTGGGGAGAAACGACGCTGCCCCCCCAGAGCCTCAGTCTCCTCTTCTGCACACCGGGGACAAGAAGACACTGCCAGGGGTCAGTGAGTGTGGAAGGGGGTAAGGAAGAGGACTTCTGGGAGCAGGATGGGCCAGCCACGCCACGAGCCACAGATGTACAGTGGCACACTCAGACACTGAACCAGACACACACACACACACACACACACACACACAATGGGCCACAGACACACATGAGGACGTAGCAAACATACACACTAGGTCACAGACTCCCCCCAACAACATTAGAAAAATGGCGGCTGGGCTGGGCGACACCCCCAGGGCACAGGGGCCCCCACACGCTGGCCCCACAGTGTTCAATCCCACCCTGGACGACAGCCAGTCCAAGGGCCGGGGAAGCACGCCAGGAGCTGCCTAGCTTCTACTATGGCCGCTCACTCCTCGCCTCAATGGAAATGGCTCCGGGTTGTAGCCAAAGGGACTTGGGGTGCCCTCCCAGCAGCAGCGCCTTCTCAAGCCTCCTTCGGTTCTGCTGGAGAACCGAGCCAAGGCCCTGGGGGAGGGGAAGAGAATGGCCCCTAGGTGAGAGGGTGACTCCAGTCCCTGCTGGGAACTCCGCGGGCCCCCCCATGCTCTGCTGCCATGACCGGCCGGCCGGCCATCTAGCTGCCAGGGCCAGTCAAGGTTTCCTGGAATGGACTCCAAGCGCTTCCTGTTTTGCAAGCCTCCCCGGGGAGCCCCTTCATGCTCGGGGTTTGGGGCTTCCTTCGAAGCCCGTCCTTCCTGGCAAGGGGCAGGAGGTAAGTTTCCGTGAAGGCAACTCTGACCGTCTGCCCAGACTCCTTCCCGCTGTAACTCCGGAAAACTCATTCCAGACTGAGCACTGCCTCGAAGACTCCTCCTTCCCCTAATAGCTTCTCTAACAGATTCCCCCACCTCCTCCAGGAAGGCCATCCAGACTTTCCAGTCTCATCCGTCTTCCTTGTCCTTCCCACAACATGGGAGATTTAAGTCTGGAAAGGACCTAAAAGGTCTGGGCCTGAGCCCAAGTAGGCAGAAATCCAGCCTCTGCTGAAGACCTCTGGTGACAGGCAGCTCACTACCCCTAGGGCAGTCTGTTCCCCTTTGGGCTACTTTCCGTGGTCAGGAAACTCTTCTGGATCCCAAGCCTTAATTGGCCTCTCTAAAGCTGCCCCCTCACCCTCCCGTCCCTAGGACTGCCTTAAAGACCTGGAGTCGGCTGTCACGTTCCCCTGAATGACAGGATCCCATTTACAGAGAAGAAAGTCAGGTTTCAAATGACTGGTCCAAGGTCACACAGGTAGGAAGCAGTACCTTGAACCCAAAGCCAAGACCTCTGACTCTATAATAGAAACCCCTCACTTTCTATCTGGACCGAAAGGAACAGCCTGATTAGATTTTCCACATCCCAAACAAGAGTGGAGGCAGCCAGTACTGCCAGCATGACCACCCCCCCCCCCCCGCCTTCCCCCATGCTACAGGATTTCCTTAGGCTTACATGACCAGCGAGGCCCAGAGGCGGGATGTGAACCCAGCACCACTGCCCCAAGCTCAAAGCATCTCCCATCCACACCTGCCCTATGGCCAGTCTGGCCTTCCGGCTACATTTATTCCCGTTGCGATTTCCCTCCTCATTTCCTGGGCTGGATTACTCTAGAAGCTTACTTGTCCACTCTACACCTGCCCACTCTGCTGTCTACACCTGCCCATTTCCCCCCAGAACTCTGACCTGGCTGCCTAATCCCCATCTACTCAGCCCCGGCACCTCGGAATCCCGCTTTGTGCTCCTGACCCCCTCCGCTTACCTCCTCGTTCCAACACCGGCAAGGGCCCCTTTGTCTACACCGGTCGGGGCAGTGTCACCTTTACTCCCCAAGATCCCCGCTTCTTAAACCCTAAGAAACTCCCCGAAGCCCCTCCTTCAGTTCCAATGTGCTCCTGTGAGGACACCCACCGGAGCCGCTCGTCCGGCAGGCTGGGGCCGAGCCCTCACCAGCCCAGGCGCCCGCCAGCATCCTCACAAGACGCCTAACAGCGGAGACACCTGAAAGTCTCCCAACAGTGCAGACATTCATAGCCCCATTTTCCATAGGAGAAAACTGAGGTTCAGAGAGGTGACTCAGCTGGTGTCAGGAGCAGGATTAGAATCCAGATCTCCAAACAGCAAGATTCCCACTCTAGTCACTCTCCTATATGATGTGACCACACATGCATGGTGGCCTAGGCACGTCACCATCTACACTTGCACCAATCTGGCTGTCTACACCAGGGGTTCCCAAACTTTTTTGGCCTGCCACCCCCTTTCCAGAAAAAATATGACTTAGCCCCCCCCAGAAATTAATTTTTAAAAAATTTTAATAGCAATCAATAGGAAAGATAAATGTACCTGTGGCCATCACCGCCTCCCTGGATCGCTGCAGCACCCACCAGGGGGCGATGGTACCCACTTTGGGAATCACTGGTCTACACCATCTGATTTGTCTGCACCTGGACCCGAAGGACCCATTGGGCATTACCCCAGGGCCCTCCCTCAAGGACTCTGGGGCCTTTCCATCTGCCTCGCAGCTGCCCCCCTCTCTGGATTGCTTCCCCTCGTTGGAATGGGAGCTCGAGAGCAGAGCCCCTCTTCAGTTTTAATTTGGACCCCCACATTGACTCGGGTTTTCTCGGCAGAGAGACTGCAGCGGTTTGCCATTTTCTTCTCCAGATCATTTTACAGATGAGAAAACTGAGTCAAGGTTAAATGACTTGTCCAGGTCACACAGCTAAGAAGTGTCTGAGGCCAGATTTGAATCCAGGAAGGAGTCTTCTTGACTCCAAGCCAGGCACTCCTTCTACGGCACCACTAGCTGCTTGACGGCTCCCCACCCACGATCTTGAGATTCTCTAGTCCAAACCCCTCGATTTACAGACGAGGAGATGGAGCTCTTCGCACGGCTCCCCGCCGTCTCTTGTCTCTGGCCCTGCAGGCAGTGGCCAATGAGCCTTTGCCCTTCCAGGGGCACCCCAATTCTTTCCCTTCGTGGCCTCACTTACGTTCTGTCCTGCATGACTCTGTCCCGAGGCCCCGTCCTGAGGGGCGTCTGGCTCCCGCTGGGCTCCGCAATTATCTACAAGACCAGTGGGAGAGAGAGAGAGAGAGAAACGGCTCTGAACGGCAGACGCTCTTCTAACCCCGAGTGGGGGCACATCGCCCAGCTTCCTGGCCTAGAAGGCGCAGCCCTGGAATACTGAAGTTCAGCCCCCTTCCCCCCCCTCAGGAAAGGCACCCTAGATTTGCCACGACGACCACATTCTAGCGAAGATGGTTTCACAATTTCCCTGCGGGCTTCCCAAGGAAATGAAAGATGGTCTCATGGGACAACATTCCCCGGGGGGGCTAGAAGCGAAAGGGAGGCTCCAGGGACCCCGACATTCAAGTAATTCGCTCGTCCGTTTCCCCAAACCCAAGAGAAGCTGTGCGTGTGGAGGGGGGAGGCGGGGGGGAGGCGGGAGGGCCAACAGAGCAGGGCGCCAGCTCCCCAGTTCCCCAGCTCAGCAGCAGGCAGCACCATGGGCATTTGGTGACGCCATCATGGAACTGCTCTTGGTGGAATCACAGACTGGCCCAACTGGGCAGGACGTTTGAGAACGCCCAACCCGTGCTCTCATTTCACAAGTGAAGCCTGGGGGGCACACAGAGCCAGGCTCTGGTCCTGACTGACTCTACCACGGACCACGTGGCCTCCCACCATGTCCCTAAGCACAATCCCAAGGCCTCGGAACCCAACGAGTCCATCCAACTGACACCTGAACAAATCCCTTCTGCAAGGCCATCACCAGCTTATCAGTCCTTGTGAGTGAAGACTTCCCTGCATGGGGAGCTCATTACCTCCCAAGGCAGCCCACTCCACTCCCTAAACCGGCCTTTCTGCTACTCCCCTCATTACTGCTAGTCCTGCAGCTCTAGGATCGGGCAGGACGATAGGCTCATCCCTTTGCCTTCCAGAGAAGGATCACCTCCTTTTCTTGAGGCTAGCTACCCTCAAGGCCTTCAACTCATCCCCAGGGCAAGGAAGACCTCCACAGCGTGGGAAGCTCTCTCCGGGGTTTATGGGAGAACCCTAGTCCCCGTGCAGTCTTCTGGAGGAAGGAGAGGCCGGGGGCAGTGAGGAGGCAAAAGCCCAGGCCAGCGGGGAAGAGGCCCCCTCCCCTCTAGGCAGGAATTCAGCTCCCTCCTCTTTGCCTGGCTCACTCCTTCCCTTTGCCCAAGAAGGTGCCAGATACCATCTTTGCCATGGTTGCTGCTGGAAGCTGCCCAGGGTGCTGGCACTAGTGGGGGCAGCAGCTGTTCTCAGGCAACACCCCCTCCCCAAAATGGGGGACTTTTTGGGGTGGAGAGAGGCAGGAGCAGCTGTGGCTAAAGACTGGACACAGTGGGCCGGCGGTGCCAGGCAGTGGGGGGCACTCGGCCTAGACAGGGCTGGCCCCCAAATGAAGATCAGCTCATGTCTCCCAGCAGCTTCTGGGGCAGCCTCAGATCAAACGCTTTCAATGGCTCCTCCCTGCCTACTTCCATCGCCCAGCGTACCCAGTGCCCCCTTCTAACCTTCCCAAGTCCTGCAAGGTCCTGGAGGCTGAGTGGGCCTTCAGCTCCTGCTCTGGCCTCACCGTTAGCAACCCAACTTAGCAAACGCCCTGCTTGTGCTGGCAAACCCAGGCTCCCAGAGATGGGCACGTGGTCACGCAGGCCTGGTCTGTGAGGAGCAGGAGGACAGCATTCTGGGACTCCAGCCCTGTTCCCTGCCCCCTCACTCAACACCCAGCTCCTCAAGGCCTCTTTTCCAGGCCAAAGGACTCGTCCAAATCACGGCCACGATTCTGCCTCATTTCCCAGCAAATGTGGCCTGGCAGACATGGAGAATCAGCTCTCAGCCCTTGCCAGGCCAGAGGCAGACTGGTCCGTCCGTCTGTCCATCTAGCCCGAACCCCCGGAGCAAATGGAGACGCTGTCGGAGTCCCAGAAGCCAAAGAGAGCTCCCGCACGTGCGAGCAGAAGTCGAGTTTGAGGGGTGCAGTGAGGGGTGGGCAGCCCTCATCCCAGAGACCAAGGGGACAGTTCTGTTAGTCAGCCAAGGCCTTTAGGGCTGCCATGCCTCAGCAGCTGGGCCCGGGTCAAGAATGCAGGAAAATGCAGAACCACAGGAGGTTAGAGCTGGAACAGATCTCTTCTGGAGAGAGGGAGGAGGGGGAGAGAGACAGAGACAGGGAGAGGGAGAGGGAGAGGGCGGGAGAGAGGGGGAGAGAGAGAGAAGGAGAGAAGAGGAGAGAGAGAGAGAGAGAGAAGAGAAAGAAGAGACAGAGAGGAGAGGAGAGAGAGAAGAAAAGAGAGAGGGAGAAGGAGAGAGAGAGAGAGAGAGAGAGACAGAGAG
>NC_058134.1:305987529-306012030 GCF_016433145.1 Gracilinanus agilis
CTTCCTTCCTTCCTTCCTTCCTTCCTTCCTTCCTTCCTTCCTTCCTTCCTTCCTTCCTTCCTTCCTTCCTTCCTTCCTTCCTTCCTTCCTTCTTGTTTAATAACAACTCTAAGACAGAAAGAGCAAGAGCTTGGCAAACAGGATTAAAGTGACTTGCTCAGGACCACACAGCTCAGAATGTCAGATCTGGCATTCTATCCACTTAGTCATTTGGCTGCCCTGGGATGGTCAATTTTCAAAGAAGAAACACAAATTGTCAATGGTCCCTGGAAAGAATGGTCTGTCTCGCTAGTGATCATCCAAGAGACACGAATTAAAACAACTCACACCCATCGAATTGGCCAAATGAATTATTGTTGTTCAGTCGTGCCCAACTCTTCACGACCCCTGTGGGCTTTTCTTGGCAGGGATACTGCAGTGGTTTGCCTTTCCTTTTCCAGCTCATTTTGCAGATGAAAGAACTGAGGCAAACAGGGTTAAGTGACTTGCCCAGGGTCACACAGCTAGCAAGTGTCTGAAGCCAGATTTGAACTCGGGAAGAGAAATCTTCCGGACTCTAGGCCTGGCAAGAAGAGGGAAAAGCATGGAGAGGCAAAGGTGGTGGAGCTTGGCCAAAACAGCTGCACCGCTTCCCTGCTGAGAAGGGGCTCTCTTCTGGAGCCCCGCCGCACAAATGGCCGGAATCCCTCACCCCACCAAAACCAAAGGAAGGAGGAACTTCTACTCCAGGATTTTCACAGCAGCCTCACCATCCGGAACTACCGCAAACAAGAAGCGGCTCCGTCTGAGGACGGCTGAAGCGGTGCGGCACGTTCGTGCGGTGGAAGACCACGGCGCGATGAAGCCACCCCAGGAAAGAGCTCTACCCGCAAGGGGGCCAAGCCAAGAACATGAAGTCAAAAGAATGGAGCACCCGCTCTTGACAGCTGCCGAGGCGGAAGAGGCATCCAGAGACTGTTATTTCCTTCCAATGCCTGGTCGGGAGAGGTGACTCGGCCAGGGCCACACAACATAGCTAACAGATTTGGCCCGATTGGTTCCTCCTAAGCCCTTCCCTTCTGCTTTCTCTCGGCCCGTGGGGGAGTCCAAGGGCAGCCTCTCGGCTTCTCCCTCCCTTACCCCCAGCGTTCGAGTGTCGCTTGTTTTCGCTCCCCGGCAATTCTTGCACCCATCGTCACTTCAGCTCCAGCTGGCCCCCGTCGCCTCTCGCCTGGATGCCTGCTGCAGCCTCCGGTGAGATCCCTTCCTAACATGTAGTCTGGCCCTGGAATTCCCCTGCTCAAGAAATTCCAGTGGCTCCCTCTTATCTCGAGGGTCAAATACCAATCAATGTCTGGGTTGGCTTTCTTTTTTAACCCTTCCCTTCCCTTCCATCTTAGAACTGTGGAGGCGTTCCAAGGCAGAAGAGCAGCAGGGGGCGGACAATGGGGGTGATGACATGTCCGGGGTCAGTCGGGATGCCAGACTGGAAGCCAGGACCTCCCCTCTCTAGGCCTGGCTCTCTCCGGGGAGCTGCCCACTTCTTGGGCTTTTAAAAGCCTGGATCCCCAGGACTCTCCGTGCAGGCTCCTCGGAGACTGTGCCCCATCCAGGACGGAGCCCTGGCTCGGGCCGAACTAGCCGGCGTGTTCCTCTGACGGCCCCTCACGCTCTCCCTTCTAGGCTCAGCTCGAGCGCCCTAGAGCCAGACCCCCGGATCCAGGCGCAGAGCCGCTCTGTCCCTGCTATTTCCTCCTCTTCTATGCCCACGCCATCGCAGTGTTCCCAACAGCCCCTGTCTGATGAACATCCACTCAACAACAACAACAATAATAATAGCTGATATTTATAGAGCATTACTACGTGCCGGGACGGACTTGGCACTTACGATTCTTATGTCATTTGATCTCGCCACAACCCTGGAAGGTATTCTGATCCCCATTTTACAGAGGAGGACACGGAGGCAAATGGATGTTAAGTGACTTGTCCAGGGTCACACAGAGCTAGTGAGGCCAAATTTACCCTCAGGTCTTCCTGACTCCAGACCTGGAGCTCTACCCACTGTGCCACCTCGTTGCCCATCGGTCACCAGGCACAAACGGTGGCGCTCCTGAGTCAGAGGTTCTCCAGGGCCCATTTATGGCGCAAATGCAGATAACACATTCTCCCCATCCCCCAGAGGAGCCAGGGCTGCCTAGAAACAGTGGCACAGAGCATCCCCCATAACATCCACGGGTCAAGTCTCGGGGAGAAGCCCTTCAGAGGGAGGAGGGAAACCCCAGAAAATGCCAGTGCTGGCCGCCCGCCTCCGCCAGAAGGGACCCTGGGCTGCGTCCGGCAGGGAGCCTTCCTCAGAGCGGGCCCGGGGCACTGGGCCTCCTCTCGCAGGCAGGCAGCCCTTCTAATGGTGCTCCTGGAGCAGAGACAGGTTCCCTCAAAAGGAAGTGAGTTCCCGTCCTCGAGGCCAGACGCAGAAGACCAAACGTGGCAAGAGAAAGTCACCAAAGCTGGAAGGGATCCTCGGGCCGAGCTTCTCCAGCAAAGGGTCTGGGGAAGGCGGTCTGACTCCACGATTGCCCTCAGTTTCCCCGCCTGTACAATCTTAACTCCGGGGACCCGAAGCACCAGGAAGGTTGGGGAGCCAGAAAGTGGCAGGGCTGGTGCTGGAACCCAGGACATTCCTTCGGCTACAGCTCAGTCAATCCAGCGATCCAGGACAGGGCTGAGGGACTTGGGATCAAGAAGGTGACCGGCCTCCAGAGAAGGAGCTGTTGGGGTCCGAATGCAGAGCAAAGCAGGCGACTTTTTATTTGTTTATTTGGGTTTTTTTTTTATTATTCACTTACAAAAATGAACAAGATGGAAATGAAAATAAATGAATAAATAAAAGGGAGCAGTTGGGGGTTCAGGGGATAGAGCCAGGCCTGGAGATGGGAGGTCTTGGGTTCAAATGTGGCCACAGAGACTTCCTAGCCGCATGACCCTGGGCAAGTCACAACCCCCTTCCCTGGCCCTCACTGCTCTTCTGCTTTGGAACCAGTACACAGGATTGATTCTAAGACAGAAGGTCAGGGTTTAAAAAGGAAAAAAGAGCCTCCTCTGTGCCAGGAACTGTGCTAGGTAGCTGAGGGCCTGGAAGAGACCGGCCTGCCCCACCCAGGATGGGCAGAAGGCACAAAGGCGGATTGTCACTATTGTTTTTGAAAAATAAAAGGTAGTAACCTCACTCACACTCACGGGGGCACCTCCCAGGCCCGGCCCAGGCTCCTGGGGCTCCCAGCCCTGCCCTCCAGCCCTCCCAGACCAGAGCACTAGAGGTCCCCAGTGGGGTCCCCACTCCCCAATTGGCTTCAGGAATATGGCGGGGAGGAGGAAGGGGACTCGTTACACATGCCAGGCCTTGAAGGTCGGCTTCCTAATTAGACTCTGGGAGCTTCCCGGCTCCCTAGAGCCGCCAGGGATGTGGGGGAGGGAGAGAGGAGACGAGAGAAGGGAGAGGGAAGAAGAGGAAAATGGGAGAAGAGAGGAGGAGGGGGAAATGGAGACCCTCCCTGGAGGGGGGCATGGAGAGCCAGAGGCAACCCTGGTGGCCAGAACTGGAGGAGACAAAGGGAAGGAGGGAGAGCCTTGAAGGATGCACAAGCCCAATCTGCAGAGATCATGCCCTCCTAATCTGTTACCCAGAGATACAGACCCGGGGATGCCCTGGGGAGGTGGGAGCCTGAGCTCTGACCCTGGAGTCCGCAAGTAACGTTGGGCAAGCCACTCCCCCCACTCAGGACTCAGTTTCTTTATTTGTAAAATAAAATGACTGGAGTGGATCACTTAGGGGAGGCCTCCTGGCTCTGTGAGGTTCTCAGTCAGTCCCTCGGTGTTCATTAATTAAGGGCTACAGGCAGGGATAGGAGTAGGACAGAAGAACGGCTTTCTACTCCAACACCAAGGAGAGGCAGGTGGCAGACATCTTCCTTCCCAAGGGGAAGACTGTCTGCAGACTCACCTCCTCGGGGAAGTCTCCCTGGATTGGCCCTCCCACCTGGCTCCCCAGCTCCCTGCCTCCCTGGCTCGAGTACACAGAGGGGGCCCCCTTCCGCCATCCCTGGCTCTGCCCGCTGAGCTGCCCAGCCCTCCCACCCCCACACAGCGCAGGCTGCACATGCCTCAAGGCTGAGCTCACACACACAGGCCTGGCACAGCCACACCCGGCCCTCTCCCCTGCCCTTCCAAGAGTGAGTCAAGGCCACCCTTGCCCCGGAGAGCCTTCTTGTTCGCTTTGCCCCAGCTGGAGGATGGGATGGCCAGAGACAGTCCCTGCGGCCACCAGCTCCAGGAAGCCTCCTCAGATGAACAACAAACTGGCAGCCCCCGGCCCTGGGTGCTCCGGGGAGTCTGGGGGTGCCCACGCCCCTGGATCTCACGCAGGGCCCCCCCCCCAGCCCAGACTGGGGCTCTCTCAGCACGGCCTCCATGCTGGCAGCCTGCGGGGCAGACATCAGTGGGGAGCCCCTCGGCAACGATGCCATATTGAAAAATCTACCGAAGAGTAAACACAAGATGGGAAAGCAACTGGCTTGTTGGGAAGCACAGCAGGGGCGGTGGGGGGAGCCGTGTACGAGGGGGATGGGCTCTACGAACAAGCCCCGGCCCCACTGGGGCCAGAACCTGGGCTGGCCGCCCTGCCCATGCTTGAGGAGGCCCAACTCCCGGGCATTTTCATCCTGGGATCATGAGCCAGGCTCGGGCCTGGCCGCAGGTCCCTCCATTCCCCTTGGGAGAAGGTGACCTGGTCTGAGAAGCCCTTAGCCCTAAAAACGACCTTCCCAGTGGGGAGGGTGTCCTGCAGGAGGCCCCTGCAGCTCTCCTCGAGGGCCGAGGCCAGAGCTAGGCATCTTGAGGGAAGAAATGGGGTGACAAAACAGCTTTCGGGCCAGGGGGATGGGAGCCTCACGAAGCCTCCCTCCAGCCAGACTCACCCCGGCCACACGAGGACAAAGTCCCCTGGGAAACTCTCCTCCATGAAGCAGACTCTCCTCCGTGAAGCAGCTGCTGGTGTGGCCCCCAGAGCTCAGGGTTCCTCTTCTTTCAGCCCCCCAGGGTCGCTCCCCAGCAGCGGGCACCCCAGAGGCTTTTGGGGTGTGGGCATGGGCAGAGATGGTCCCCACAATCCCGGGGCCGGGCGGCAGTGACGTCCTCTGGGGACGTCCCACCGGGCCAGGTGCCAAGGGGAATCTAATCCAGGTGAGTCAGTGGCTGGTTTGCCAGGGTGCGGCTGGGCTTAGCTGCTTCTGATCTCCAGGAGGCAGAGCCCGCCTCCTCCCGCCTGCACCCTGACCACCCTTTCCTCCGCTGAGCACCCGCAGATCTACCAGCGGGCACGGCGGGGAGATGAGTGGCTCTGCCTGCAGGCTGCCCCTCTGCCCTGGCCCAGGGCAGCCCCTAGGAGGGACAGCCCCACTCCTCCAACAGGGATGATGGCCACGTGGGGTCTCAGACTCACATCCCTTCCCCTCGTTGGGCCTCGGTTTCCTCCTCTGTCCCTGAGGGCCTTTCCAGCACTGACTCCAGGATCCCAGGCTCCTCCTCCCCTCTCTCCTTCCCTGCAAGGCCCCCGTGCCGGCTGGGGCTGGGTGTGTGCGGAGAGGGCAGTGGCCACTCCCAGGCACCCAGTCGTGGGCAGGAGGAGACAACGGAACGTGGCCAAGGCACACAGACAGGTTTCTCTGCCTGAGGTTTCTGGGGAGGGGGCCCTCCCCATTTTCACTTGGAACAGACAGCCGAGAGTGCTAAGGTGCCCAGCCCCGGGCTCGTCCTGGGCCCGACAGTCAGGCCGGAGCAGTGACGCCGTCGGCTGCCCCTCACGCCTGCGGTCACCTCTTTCTGCAAAGGGGAAGCTGTGGCACCTGGCAGGAGGGGACTTTGCCCAGCTGCCCCGACTCCCTGGCTCCTTCATTTCTCTCTTAGCCGCTGGAGCTGCTCAGCAGGGTCTGGGAAATGGGACCTTTTTGTCCGTGCATGTCCACGTGTGTAGGTTTCGTCGGGGCAGAGAGCAGGACCGCAGAAGGCAAAGGGATGAGGCGTTCGGTAACCGGGGCTGGGGTCCAGGGAATGACACTGGCACCTCCTGCTGTTCTGCCCGAGCTCTGAAGGCGGAGCTGGAAGCCGTGAGGAGTCCAGATGGCCGGTGTCCTCATCCCAACAGGGTACTGTGATACCAAGCCCGAAAGCTAGGCGTGAGCTGGCAGGTGGAACTGACGGGGTGAGCACCTGAGGTCCTGCCTGCCACCTACAGCTCCCTGGAGGGGCCTCAGAGAGGCTCCGGAGAAAGGGGAGCTGGCAAGGACAAGAGGGGTGCCTCCAGTGCCTGGATTCTTGGAGATGCAGAAGACAGCTTTGAAGGCAATCCCAGCCTGGGGCTCCGGACTTCCCTGGGCCGCGCTTTGGGGATAGGCTTGTCGATCTGACACCTCTGTCTCCATCCAGCGCCCATCTCCTGGTGCCCCCCACTCCCTCTCCCCTGACCCTCCAATCCCCGAGTCTATGACAGTAATTCTCCATGGAGAGTCACCTCTAGCCCTGGAACTTCAGCTCTCTAGCATTCACAGGCTGACTGAAGCAGGTGCCAGGGATAGGAACAAGCTTGCTGAGAAGCGCCCAGCCACAGAATGGGCTATCTCATGACCTAAAGAGGCCAAGCAGAGGCTGGGCATGAAGCCCCATCAGGGAAGCTTGAGAAGCAGAATGCCTATACATTTGAAGGGGGCCAGGATGTCTGGATGTCCTCTTGGACCTTCACACTCTGATATCCTACAATTATGGTTGCCCAGAGGACTGGTAGAATCCTTCTGTCTCTGGGGCTTGGGCTCTAATATCTCCTTCTAGTTCATCCACCATGCCATCATATTCCCTCTTTCCCAAGCAACTCCAAAAGGATAAAACCAATGTTGGATCAGGCCAGGCTGTCCGGGCCGAGCTTCTTCCTCAGACATAGATGCCACCCGAAACAGCTTATGGCCAAGTGGGACATGCGCAGGAAGGGAACTCAGATAACAGCTGGTTGAACACAGAAAGGACATCACAGGTCTGTTAAACCACGGTGGTCCTTCTCTGCACATCACACTCTGGAACCAAAGGCCTCTATGACTCTTTCCTTCCTAAACCTTCAACTACCTCCTTCAAGCTTGAATGCCTCTGTCCCAGGAAAAAGAGAAAGATAAGCAGAAGAAAATAGGATGGAGGGAATTCGGTTTTTGTTGTTACTGAGGGATTTTCAGTCATGTTCTAACTCTTTGTGACCCCTTTTGGGGTTTTCTAGGCAAAGATATTAAAGTGGCTTGCCATTTCCTTGTCTGGCTTATTTTATAGATGAGGAATCCGAGGCAGACAGGGCTAAGTGACTTGCCCAGGGTCACATAGCAAGTAAGTGTCTGAGGCCAGATTTGAATTCAGAAAGATAAGTCTTCCTGACTCAAGGCCTGGTGTTCTATCTACTGCACTAACTAGCTGCTGGAGGAAAATACACAGTAATCCTAACTGTGAATGTGAATGGGATGAATTCACCCATAAGATGAAAGTGGATAGCAAAATGGATTAGAAATCAGAATTCAACAACAATGTTGTTTATAAGAGACACACTTTAAACAGAAAGACACACAAAATTAAAATAAGAGGCTGGAGCAGAATATATTATGCTTGAATTGAAGTAAAAAAGGCATGATCTCAGACAAAACAAAAGCAAACAGAGACCTAATTTTAAAAACTGCTACTAGTTTCCTCTCTCTCAGAGCTAGATAAATCTAACTATAATTATAGAAAAGTTAGATATGAGAAACTCTAGAAAAAACTGAATGGGAATAGAAAGGAGTATACCTTTTTTTTCAGCTGTACATGCACCTTCACAAAAATTGACTATATGCTGGAGCATAAAAACCTCACAAACAAATGCAGAACAGCAAAAATATTAAATGTACCTTTTGGAGATCATAATGCAATAAAACTACATTTAAATTACATGTGGACACATAGATGGAAACAAAATAATTTAATCCTAAAGAATGAGTGGGTCAAAGAATAAATTATAGAAACGATAATTTCATTAAAGATATTAACAATGAGACAAAATACAAAAATTTGTGAGATGCGGCTAAAACAGTAGCAAGGGGGAAAATGTATATCCCTAAAGCTTATACCAATAAAAAAAGAGAAAAGAGTAGCTCAATGAATTGGGTATGCAATTAAAAAACTAGAAAATGAAGAAATTAAAAGTCCTCAAACAAACACCCAAATAGAATTCCTGAGTCAAAGAGACTAATAAAATTGACAATTTAAAAAAAAAAAGATCATTATAGGAGCTGGTTTTATTGGGGAGGGGGGATAAAATAAATAAACCATCGGTAAATTTGATTTTAAAAAATAAAACCAAATTACCAGTATCAAAAATGGAAAGATTGAATATATCACCAATGAAGATGAAGTTAATGCAATTATTAGGAGTGGTTTTACCAAATTATGCAGCAAATCTAAGTGAAATAGATTAATATTTATAAAAATAGAGTGCCTAGATTAACAAGAGAGGAAATAAATAACTCTAATATGAAAAATAAACCAACAAATAAAACCAGATGGATTTACGAGTGAATTCTACCAAACATCTAAAGAACAATTAATTCTAAAACTATATAAACTATTTGAAAAAATCCAAGAGTCCCACCAAATTCCTTTTTATGATGCAAAAATAGTTTTGATACCTAAACTAGGGTGAATAAACCCAGTAAAAGAAAATCATAGAACAATTACTCTAATGAATATTGATGTAAAAATTTTAAATAAAATACTAACCAGGAGCCTTTAGCAATATGTTACAAAGATTGTATATTATGACCAGATGGGATTTAAACCAGTAATATAGGGATGATTCAGTAGTAGGAAAACTGTCAGCACAATCGACCATCTTAATAACAAAAACATCAAAAATCATATGATCATCTCAAAAGATGTAGAAAAAGCTTTTAACAAAATGCAATGCCCATTTCTATTAAAAATACTAGAAAGCATAAGAATAAATGGAGCTTTTCTTAAAATAAATAGTATCTATCTAAAACCAAGAGCAACCATTAAATTAGAAGACTTCCTAATAAGATCAGGAGTGAAAGGAGGATGCCCAGGATCACTGCTATAATTCCATATTGTACTAGACATGTTATCTGTAGCAATAAGAGAAGAAAAGAAATTGAAGGAATTAAAGTAGGCAATGAGGAAATGAAACGATCACTCTCTGCAGAGGATATGATGGTACACTTAGAGAATCAACTAAAAGACTAGTCAAAACAATGAACAAATTTAGCAAAGTTGCAGGATATGAAACAAACCCACATAACAGCATTTCTGTAAGTTACCAACAAAGCCAAGCAGGAAGAGAGAGAGAAAAATTCCATTTAAAATAACAGCAGAAATCTGTTACTGCTAGAAAAAATAAAATAAAATAAAATAAAATAAAATAACAGCAGACAGCATAAAATCCTTGGGAGTTTACCTGCCAAGACAACTCCAGGAAATATATGAACACAATTACAAAAAATATAGATAAATAAATAAAGATGGACCTGAACAACTGGAGAAAATGTATCTAGTTATAGGTGGGCAGAGCCAACATAATTAAAATGACAATTATACCCAAATTAATTTACTTATTCAGTATCAAACCAATCAAAATGACTACGGAATTATTTTCTAGATCTAGAAAATAACAAAATTCATCTGGAAAGACAAAAGGTCAAGAATATCAAGGGAATCAATCGATGGGGGGAAAAAGGCAATACTAGATCTCAAATTATAAGACAAAGTGGTAACCACTAAAATAATCTGGTACTAAGAAACAGAGGTGGATCAGTGAAACTCTGTTAGGTGTACAAACACATAGGAGTAAATGACCATAGTAGTCTAGTGTTTGATAAACCCAAAGATCCAAGCTTTTGAGGCAAGACTTCACTATTTGACAAAAGTTAGTGGGAAAACCAGAGAGTGGATTTGATAGAAAGTAGGCGTATTCGAGCATTTCAGGCTGCATACCAAGAGAAATGGGTACATAATTTAGAGGTGATAAAGGATAATATCATAAACAAATGAGAGCATGAAAAATGTTACCTGTCAAATCTATGGATAAGAGAAAGGCTTATGATCAAACGAGAGAGAGGATCATAGGGAGTAGACATGGATGATTCAGATTGCATAAAATTTAAGATTTTTTTTTTTTACATAAATAAAACCAATGCATCTCAGAATTGGAGAAGCAGGAAGCTGGGAAAGAGTTTTTACAGAAAATTCCCCCGATAAAGGCCTCATTTCTCAAACATATCAAGGGAATCGAGTCGAATTTCTAAAAACAAGAGCTATTCCCCAGTTGGTAACTGGTCAAAAGATATAAGCAGGAATTTTCAGAAGAAATTAGAGCTATCCAGTACAATGATCCAGGAGAATTCTGAGGGACTCATGACAAAGAATGCAGTCCACCTCCAGAGAAAGAACTGTTGGCGTTGGAACGCAGATCAAACCATGCTGCTACTTTTCACTTTAGTTTAATTGGGTTTTTATTTGGGGGTTTTGCTTTTATATGAGTATATGTTTTGCATGATAATAACATGTGTTTTTTGTTGTGTTTTTTTTTGGTAGGCAATGGGGGTCAAGTGACTTGCCCAGGGTCACACAGCTGGGGGAGTGTCTGAGGCCAGATTTGAACCCAGGACCTCCCATCTCCAGGCCTGGCTCTCCATCCACTGAGCTACCCAGCTGCCCCCAATAACATGTGTAACTCAGATCACATTGCTTACCCATCTCCAGGAAGGGGGGAGGAAAGGGAGGGAAGCTGACAATTATAAGACAAAATCTTATTTCAGAAAACTTATGTGGAAAATTGTTATTATATGTAATTGGTAAAGTAAAATATCTTTAAAATGTGACAAAAAGAGAAATGAAAGCTATCTACAGTCATATGAAAAATGCACGAAATCATTATCGATTTGAAAGCAACTCGGAGGTGCCAGCTCACACCTATCACATCGACTAACATGACCAAAAAGGAAAATGACAAATGCTGAAGGGAATGTGGGAAAGCAAGGGCTCCCCAATGCACTGTTGGCGGGTCCCGCCATTCTGCAGAACAATTTGTCCAAAGGGCTCTAAACCCACACGTACACCCTTGGATCTAGAAATGCCAGGTCAAGGTCAGTGTCCTGAAGAGATCAAAGAAAAAGGAAAAAGACCCACATGCACAAAAATATGGAGAGCAGCTCTTTTTGTGGTGGAAATCAAGGAGATGTTTATTAATCGGGGAATGGCTGAACAAGTAGTGGCATCTGATTGCGTCGGAGTACTATTGTACTATAAGAAATGACAAGCAGGAAGACTTCAGAAAAACCTAGGAAGACTTATGGGAACTGATTCAGAGTGAACTGGGCAGAACCAGGAGAATGCTTACTCAGGCACAGTAACATTGTACGATGATCTCTGCTTCGTGGCAGGGGCACAGAGGCTCCCAGGGTCTGGCTGCAGGGCAGAGATGGCCCCATAATGCCAGTCAGTGGAAAATGGCATCCTCTGAAGACTTCCCCCTGATCTGCGAGCCAAGGGGACATCATACCAGTAAGGCATTGCCTGTCTCTGTGGGCTAGATCAAGACTAGACTATCCTCATTTTATTTCCTACCAACAATGATAGATTGAGGGTCCCTCGAAATCTAGGAGATTCTGAGCCGTCTCCCAGATCCTTTTCTGCCCATGGATGTCCAGGTGAAAGAGTCAGTGCTGAATGCTCTCTCTGACGGCCCTCCCCACCAGGGAGGAGTGTGCTGGCTAGGGAGATGGGAGGGAAGCAGGAATTGCTGTCTTCAAGTATTTGAAGAATTGTCATAAGCAAGAGGGGTTTGGCTGATCACTGGTTCATTAGGAAGGGAAAGGACAGAATTTTGGATTTGGAGTCAGGAAGAACAGAGTTGAAATTCTGCCTCTAGGGCAGTCGGTGGCTCAGTGGATTGAGAGCCAGGCTTAGAGACTGGAGGTCCTGGGTTCAAATCTGGCCTCAGATATTTCCAAACTGTGTGACTCCGGCCAAGTCACTTAATTCCCATTGCCTACCCTTACCACTCTTCGGCCTTGTATCTAATACACAGTACTGATTCTAAGAATCTAAGAAGTCTAAGAAGGTAAATGAAATTCAATTAATTTAAAATTTTTTAATTAATTAAATTTTCAAAATTAAAAATTAAATTAAAAAAGAAATTCTGCCTCAAGCACTTATGAGTACTCCGTGACCCTGGGTTTGCCTCAGTTTCCTGATTTGTGAAATGAGGCTTACTCCCAGAGTGCTTTGCAAATTTTAGAATGCTCTCTCCAGGTGACTTGTTGTATTTGTCTTGGTGCCTCCAGTGCCTAGCATGGTGCCTGGCACATAGTCAGTGTTTAATACGTATGGATGGATGGATGAGAACCAGGGGAGGTGGGAGAGGGGGTGGTGAGGCCGTGAGCTGCGCAGGGGCCAGGGGTTCGAGTAGAGGTCCAGGCACCGAAGAGACCAGGAGACTCGTTAGCGGCACAGTATGCGAGCGCAGGTGAGAAGGGAGGGGGTCTGGCCTAGGAAGAAGGAAAGGGGAGACAAGTTCCCTCCTCAGTCCTCATTAGCATCTCCCTCATGCCCAGCCTTCCCCACCCCACAACAACATGCTGACGGGAAGTCTCGCCCCAGTCTCCCCGGGGTCTTGTTAGTCCCTTCTGCCGACGCCAAGGAGGGAGACGGGCACAAAGAGCCGCAGCTGCGGCGGTCACCTCGTACCCAGCTCCAGGGCCAGGGGTGGGGGGGAAAGGGGCGTCTGCAGGGTCACAGAGGTCTCCCCATCGCAGGTTCGGCCACCCTGGAGCCCAGCCCTGCCCGGCTCAGCCTGGCACAGCCCCGGAGATACTGGCCTCCAGCCTGGCTCACCGTGGAGAGTGCCAGCAGCCAGGCGCGGTGCCCATCTGGGCTGCTCCGCCGTCACTGGCTTTCAGGATTAGAAGCACCCCACGGGGGCCCGCACTTTCTCCAGATGTGGCTGCTGGGGCCTCCTGCTGGTCCATGTAATGTTTCATCAGCGGGAGAACGGCCCCTGCTCTAGAACTCCAGGCTGGGCTGGGACCAGAGCCACCCACTTCCTGGGACTCCCAGCCTCGCCTGTGCCCTCGGGCCCAGGGATTTGGGCTTCCAGCCTTCCCAGATCCAGTCATAGAACAAATGAAATAGCTAGAAAGTGAACAGAGTGGACACGCCTGGAGGATCTGGGATCAAATCTGGCCTCAGGCTGTGGGGTCCTGGGCGAGTCACTTCACAGATCCCTGGTCTGGGCCTGGAAGGTCCTCAGAGAGTCCAATCCCTCATTTTTGTCAACAGCCAATAAACATTTACTTACTTAAAGCCTTTCCTTCCACCTTAGCATCAGTCCTGCGTATCGGCTCTAAAGCAGAAGAGCGGCAAAGGCTAGGCAGTGGGGGTTACGTGACTTGCCCAGGGTCACCCAACCTGGAAATGTCTGAAGCTACCGTGGAACCTCAGATCTCCCATCTCTCGGCCTGGCTCTCTATCCACTGAGCCGCCTAGCTGTCCGCCCCCCAACATTTATGAACTTCTTACTATGTGCCAGGCATTGTGCCAAGCGCAGAAGCTGACCGTCAGACGGGGAAGACAGAACAGAAGGAAAAGAAGTAAAGTGGGGCAGGCAGGGAGAGGGCCCAGAAGAAGGTCCCAAGGTGGGGACTCGAGGAGTCCCAAGTGAGGAGACGTGGGAGGATAAGCGCCACCCCCCGAGCCCTCTCCTCATCCGGAGGGGTCTGAGGCTCTGGCCTCCCCTCTGAGGGGCAGGAGGGCCCAGAAAGCCTTGAGGAACAAGCCTGATGGCATGGTGCAAAGTCGGCGAGATGTCACAGCCAGGAGTTTACAGAGAAGGAAACTGAGGCTTCGAGGGAAGCGGCTTGGCCTAGGGAAGGACCCTGGGAGAAAGCAGAGGTGGCTGCAGGCTTCTGCACCCAAATTCAGAGCATCCCCCACGTGGCCTCACGGGATAAGATGCCAGACCAAGGCACAGCTCCTTCCCTGTGACTCACCCGTCACTTCTCAGCCCGTCCAGACACGAGCACCCACTTCCCTCTCCAAGTCTCCAAGGCATGGCACAAGCTTTGAGGTGCCCTTTCACTTCTCCCCCAACCCCCGCAGGCTCCAGCGCGCTCCAGGGGGCTGGTGAACCCCGAGAACAAAGAACCCCCGTCTCATCGGGCTTCAAAGCAGAGGCCTCAGGTCAAGCCGGAGAACTAGTGGGAATCGGGGCAGGGTTGGGACAGGAGGGCAAGGACAGGCCCAGGTGGCTCAGTGCATAGAGAGCCAGGCCTGGAGAAGGAGGTCCTGAGTTCAAATCCAGTATTAAGATGCTTCCTAGCTGTGTGACCCTGAGCAAGTCACAACCCCCATTGCCCAGCCCTTACTGCTCTTCTGCCTTGGAACCAATATATAGCACTGATTCTAAGACTGAAGGTAAGGGTTAAAAAAGAATTTTTTTTTTTTATTTAAAAAAGAGTTAATAGCAGGGCAGTATAGTAGCTCAGTGGGTAGAGAGCCAGGTCTAGAGACAGGCAGTTCTGGGCTTAAATCTGACCTCAGACTCTTTCTACCTGGGTGGCCCTGGACAAGTCACTTGCCCCTCATTGCCTGGCCCTTACTGCTCTTCTGCCTTAGAACCAATACCTAGTGTCCATTCTAAGACAGAAGAATTTATTTTATTTATTTATTTTAAATTGTTTTTCCATGTTTCCATGATTCATTTTCTTTCTCTCCCCTCTTCCCTCCCCCTCCCAGAGCCGACAAGCAATTCCACTGGGTTGTACAAATGTTATCACTTGATACCTATTTCCATATTATTCATTTTTGTTAGAGAGTGATGTTTTAAGGCCTAACCCCAAATCACATCCCCATCTATACATGTGATAAGTGATGTCCTATGTCGTGCTTTTGCATTTCTACTCCCAGAGTTCTTTCTCTCAATGTGGACAACATTTTTTTATGTTAGTCCTTCAGGAGTATCCTGGCTTTGCATTATAGCAAAATGGATTACATTGGATTGTTCTACAATGTTTTACTTTCTGTGTACGACATTCTTCTGGTTCTGCTCATTTCACTCTGCATCAGTTCACTGAGGTTCTTCCAGTTCACAAAGAAATCCTTACAGCAAAATAGTATTCCATGACCAATAGATAACACAATTTATCGAGCCATTCCCCAATCAAGGAACACTCCCTCATTTTCCAATTTTCTTGCCACCACAAAGAGCGCAGCTATGAATATTTTTGTAAAAGTCTCTTTCCTTATTATCTCTTTGGGGTACAAGCCCAACACTGGTATGGCTGGATCAAAGGGCAGGCATCCTTTTATAGTCCTTTGGGCATAATTACAAATTGCCTTCCAGAATGGCTGGATTAATTCACAGCTTCACCAGCAATGCATTAGTGTTCTGATTTTGCCACATCCCCACTAATATTTATTATTTTCCTTTACTGTCCTATTGGCTGATCTGCTAAGTGTGAGGTGGTACCTCAGCATTGTTTTGATTTGTATTTCTCTAATTATGAGAGATTTAGAACACTTTTTCATGTCCTTATTGATAGTTTTGATTTCTTTATCTGAAAACTGCCTATTCATGTCCCTTGACCATTTGTCAATTGGGGAATGGCTTGATTTTTTTGTACAATTGACTTAGTTCCTTATATATTTGATAAATTAGACCTTTGTCAGAATTTTTGTTATGAAATTTCCCCCCCAATTTGTTGCTTCCCTTTTAATTTTGGTTGCATTGGTTTTGTTTGTACTGAAACTTATTAAAAATTCAATATAATCAAAATGATTCATTTTCCATTTTGTAGTGTTCTCTATCTCCTGCTTGGTCTTAAATTCCTTCCTTTCCCATAGATCTGACAGATATACTATTCTATATTCATCTAATTTGTTTATGGTTTCCCTCTTTATATTTAAGTCATTTACCCACTCTGAATTAATCTTGGTATAGGGTGTAAGATGTTGATCTAAGCCTAATTTCCCCCTACTGTTTTCCAATTCTCCCATCAGTTTTTGTCAAAGAGTGGGTTCTTGTCCCAAACGCTAGGATCTTTGGATTTATCAAACACTAGCTTGCTACTGTCATTTATCCCTAGTCTATTCCATTGATCCTCCCTTTTGTCTCTTAGCCAGTAGCATATTGTTACGATGCCACTGCTTTATAGTACAGTTTAAGATCTGGTACTGCTAGGTCTCCACCCTCCACTTTTTTTTTTTTTTACATTAGTTCCCTTGATATTTTTGATCTTTTGTTCTTCCAAATGAACTTTGTTATATTTTTTTCTAACTCTATAAATAAGTTTTTTGGTAGTTTGATGGGTATAGCACTGAATAAGTAGATTAATTTGGGTAGGACTGTCATTTTATTATGTTAGCTTGTTCTACCCATGATCAATTGATGTTTTTCCAATTGTTTAGATGTAGTTTTATTTGTGTGAAGAGTGTTTTGTAATTGTGTTCATATAATTCCTGAATTTGTCTTGGCAAGTAGATTTGCAGGTATTTTATCTTATCAAGAGTAATTTTAAATGGATTTTCTCTTTCTAACTCTTTCTTGCTGCTGGGTTTTGTTGTAAACATATAGGAATGCTGATGATTTATGTGGGTTTATTTTGTACCCTGAAACTTTGCTAAAGTTATTGTTTCTACTAGGTTTTTAGTTGATTTTCTATGATTCTCTTAAGTAGACCATCTTATCATCTACTAAGAGTGATAGCTTAGTCTCCTTGTTGCCTATTTTAATCCCTTCAATCTCTTTTTCTTCTCTAATTGCTACTGCTAGTGTTTCTAATACAATGTTAAATAAAAGAGGTGATAATGGGCATCCTTGTTTCACTCCTGATCTTACTGGGAAGGCTTCTAATTTATCCCCATTGCAGATGATGCTTGTTGATGGTTTTAGATAAATACTGTTTATTATTTTTAGGAAAGGCCCTTCTAGTCCTATACTTTATAGTGTTTTCAATAGGAATGGGTGTTGCATTTTGTCAAAGGCTTTTTCTGCATCTATTGAGATAATCATGTGATTTCTGTTAGTTTGGTTATCAACACAGTCAATTATGCGGATGGTTTTACTAATATTAAACCAGTTTTGTGTTCCTGGTAGAAGTCCCACCCGGTCATGGTGGATAACCCTCGCGATCACTTGCTGGAGTCTTTTTGCTAGTATTCTGTTTAAGATTTTTGCATCTATGTTCATTAGGGATATTGGTCTGTAGTTTTCTTTCTCTGTTTTTGGTCTGCCTGGCTTTGGAATCAGTACCATCTTTGTGTCATAAAAGGAATTTGGTAAGACTCCTTCTTTGCCTATTTTATCAAATTGTTGAGTATTGGGATTACTTGATCTTTAAATGCTTGATAGAATTCACTTGTTCATCCATCTGGCCCTGAGGATTTTTTCTTACCAAGTTCTTTGATGGCTTGTTCAACTTCTTTTTCTGATATGGGATTATTTAGGTATTCTATTTCCTCTTCTGTTAATCTAAGCAATTTGTATTTTTGTAAATATTCACCCATTTTGCCTAGATTGTCATATTTATTGCCATATAATTGGGCAAAATAGTTCTGAATAACTACCTTAATTTCATCTATTTTATTTGTTTTTTTCAAAGCACCAGCTCCTAGTCTTATTTATTAGTTCAATAGTTCTTTTACTTTCAATTTGATTCATTTCTCCCTTGATTGTTAGGATTTCCAACTTGGTCTTATCTGGAGGTTTTTAATTTGTTCTTTTTCTAGTTTTAAAACAGAAGAATTTAAAAGGATTAAAAAAAAAAAAAAAACAGAAGAAGAGGCCTTGAGAGCTGGATATCATTGGAACAGCACAAGAAGCCTTCCTAGAGCCTCTAAGTAGGCCTGTCCTAGGCTCCCCATCCATCCTTCAGGGGCCTGGTGGAGGCAGGAGTCTCCCCAGTTGCCCTGCAGCCTGGGAGCTCCCCAGGGCAAAGCCTGGAGCCATTTCTGCCTTCCTACAGAGGAGCTCGGCACAGGCCCGGGCCTCGGTTGGTCCAGGTGGCAGTTCCTAGCCTTGCCCTCGGGAGAACCTGAGAGAAAGCCCAGCCTTGGCTGGGAAACCGAGGAAAGGGGCTGCCCATTAGGGGAAGCTAGGGCACAGCTTCTGATCGACAGCCAACTGCGTGCTGGACCTCCAGAGAATAGCCACATTGCGGACACAGGCAGCCAAAGGGGCACGTCTACACCGACCCCCCCCCCAGGTGACAATGGCTTGACTATTTCAGCAGCAGAGGCCGCCGCTGGGGCTCGAGCCACATTTGGACAAAGGCTCTCCTGGTCCAAGTGACTCATCCTCCTGCCTTGAGCGGGAGGAAGGTGGCTGGGACTCCTGCAGCCCCCGAATGCCCCTTCCTTCAGCCTGTACCCCCGTCCTCCAGGAAGCCTTCCCAGATAAGTGACACCTTCAGTCGAGGTCCCTGCTATGGAGCCCGGCGTGCAGGAGGGAAGGGAGCCTCCCAGGGCCAGGGCAGGAGCCGCCCCTGACCCCAGGGTAGGGAGGAGAGAGGGGCCATGTGCGCCCGGGAGCCTCTTCCCGGAGAGGAAGCGAGCCCTGTAATCTGCTCGTCAGCCTGTCAGAGAGTCAATGGTCACCCCCAAACTGGTCCTTAAGCTATCACGAGCGTCAGGGTAGCCTCCCCGCCTCCTCCCCGCTAATCACAGGCTTCTACACTACAATTAACACCCGCTGCCTTCGCGCACTCTCTGCCAACTGTCTGTCACACTTGTGCTCACACACACGCACACTCAGATGTGTGCACGGGGCACAGGCACACCAGCACACCAACATGTCTCCCGTGGATACATGCGTGTAATTGCAGACAAGCTGAGGATGGAGTGGGGCAGCCCAGGCTCCTGGAGACTCCTCTCCCCCCCGAGCTCAGACACTGTCCCTCTGCTTTCCCTGCAAGGAGACGGGACAGAGACCTCGAGCCCGAGTGGAGAAGAAAGGGGACTACAGCCTCTGGGAAAGGGATTTTGTGCGGTCATCCTGGCCATCCCTCTGCCTCCAGGAAGCCCTTCTGAACTCTCTGATTCAGCCGTCCAGGGGGTCTTCCTAAAGCCCGGGTCTGGCCGCCTCAGAGGCTCCCTCATGCCTCGGCTCCCACTTCTCCCGGGGCTGAAGCCACCCTCCTTCTTCCCTTGGCTGGGCTCAGCCTCCCTTTCCCCTCCCCAGGCTCTCTCACCTTTGTCCCTGTGGCTGAGCCCTGCCTTTGCCATAGCGCCCTCGAACTCAGAGCTCAATTTCAAATGTATTCAATTTGTCAGAGGGGGCAACAAGGCGGCACAGTAGAGTGCCAGGCCTGGACTCAGGAAGACCCGAGTTCAAACCCTGTTTGCCTCAATTTCTGTAAAATGAGGCGGAGAAGGAAATGGCCAACCACCGCCGCATCTCTGCCAAGAAAGCCCCAGGCAGGGTCACAGAGTCGGATGTGACCGAAAGATGGAACGACAGGAACATATTCATTTGTCTTTAAACTAAAATGCCGAGGAAGAGGAGGGATGGAGGGAGGGGGGACAGGGAGGAACGGGGTCCGGTTCCTCCTTCGGGGAGCCCCAGCCCCATCTCTCCTTCTTCAAGAGCCAGAGTTTCTCTCTAGTCACTGTCTGCCCGGATGGACGGAGGTGAGACACCCAGATCTTTCCGGCTGTGATCTGAGCGGAGAGGATGGATGGGTGAGGAGATGGCAGAAGGGGGAGCCTCTCCACAGCTCTCCTCCCTTCTCGCCCAGCTCCAGGGCAGGGACTGCCTTTCTTTTTCTTTGGGGGGTGTCCTCAGCACTTAGCACAGAGCCTGGCACAAAGAGGTGCTTTCTAAAGGTTTACTGACTACTTTCCAGACCCTGGACTGATACTCCGGGCAGGTTTGCTCAGAACTTTTTCCCAGAGTGGAAGACAAAAGGGTGGAGGGTTTCACAGAAAAACCAACTTCTGGGCAACTCTGCCTCCATTTCCTTGTTTGTTCCTAAGACTTTCATCTTAATTGATTTAATTAATCCTAAGGTTTGGGAGGATGTGACTTGCCAGGGGGAGAAGGACAGCCCCACGCGACTGCCAGTCTTCCCTGGGCTTCAAAGAGCCCTTGGGGAGGGCAGCAACCATCAATCAGACAACCGAGAGCGAAGGACAGGTAGGATATTAGGCAGCCATTCTCGTCCCGGCCTCCCACACAGGGAGCTCGGCCAGGGCCGGGGCTCCCCAAGTCAGGACTTACCCGGGAGAAGTCCTCAGTGGGCTTTCCAGGAACATGGACTGTGTAGAAGAGGTCAGGGACGGGTCTGGAGGCAGGTCTCAGAGCCCCTGGAAGACGGGTTCTTTCCAGGAATGGGTCTCCAGCTCTAAGATTTGCCCATCAGCTCTGGTTCTCTGTGAACAGGAAAGAGAAAAAACAGTTAGGCGCCGAGAGGCTGCTCGCACCCCAGCTTTCAGAAAGGACCCCCAGACACGAGAGCCAGCTCAGCCTCCCCCACCTCCACCCTCGCCGGTCATCTTCCCCCGCAGCTCTGGGGGTCGGTGAGGGTCCAGAAGGAGGAGATCTCTAGGCTTGGCGGCGGGAGGAGGTATCCGAAAGGCCACTGTTGGCGGAAGGGCCCGGGACTTGGGCATCCGTGGCCAGGCCGAGCGTGGAAAGCAGTGGGGCTCGGCCCAGCAAGTCCTTCCATCCGCACAGCCCGTGGGCCGGCCCCCTGCCTCCCCGTCCCCCCACAGCGGCCACCGTACCCTCGAGACATGCCCAGAAATCCACACTCCAGCCGGAGCTCCTCCTCTGCATGTTAACCTCACTCGAGGCTGCCCAAAGGGCTTTGAGAGAGAAGAGAAAAAACTGTCAAGGGGACAAGGCCAGGGCGGGGGTGGAGATAAAGGGAGGCCGTCTCCTCCCCCCACCTCCCACCCTTCTGGCCAACTAGTGGGGAGCCAGAGCTCAGCCTCCAAAATTAAAAATAGCTTCTCTTTTGTTCAGAACAGGGAGGGCGGTGGGATGTCTGAACCCGGGGCCCAAGGCCCAAATCTGCCCAACCCGGCTCCAGAGGAAGGGGAGCGTCCAGCCCTTCCTTACCTCCAGGCAGTGTCTAACCTCCAAAGGGGCTCCCCACAAGCCCTGGCTCGGTGCCTCCCCCATCCTTCCTCTCATCCTCTATCCAGCCGTGAGAAGCCACCCTGAAAAGCCATGAAAGTGGGCCATGAAAGCTTGAGGTCTGAGGACAGGGTCAGAGGCCTGGGGCGAGGGCCAAGCGGAGCTAACCCTCCCTACCCGCTCATTAGAGGGGTGGATGTAGAGATATATTCAGAGACGGAAAACTGGGGCGGCTTTGACAAGCCTAGTCCGACGTCCTCATTTTACACCGGAGGAAACTGAGCCCCAGATGGAGCACGCTAGGGAGGCAGCCTTGACTGGGTCCCGGAGGCATCTAATCGGACCCCCTCATCTTGTCGCTGTTGTTTTCCAGTCGTGTCCGGCTCTGCCTAACCCCATCTGGGCTTTTCCTGGCAAAGATCTCCGAGTGGTTTGCCATTTCCTTCCCCAGCTCGTTTTAAGAGGCCAAAAGGGTGAAGTGATTTGCCCAGGGCCACACGGCTTATGTCTTGAAGCTAGAGTAGAACTCGGAGCCTCCTGATCCAGGGTCAGCACGCTATCTGCTGCTCCACCTCACTACCCCAAGCTTTACAAGTGGGGAAACCGAGGCAGGGAAGTTAAGTCATTTGTTCAGGGTCACACTGTAAGTGGCAGCCAACATGTGAATCGAGCTCCTCGGGCTCTTTTCACTGCACCACACTCGGGACACCCCAAATGTCTAGAAAATGAGCAACCAAAAGGCCAGGCCAGGCTAGGCCAACTCCCTCCTGCCCATCCCCAAAGGACTCCCAGGAGCGTCCAGTCTATTGTCCCAACTTCCCAGCAGTCCTCACCAGAGAAAAGCATATAATGTTCAACGGACGAGACTATCCCAGCCTCCCCTGCATGCCTCACTCAGCCTCCCACCTCCTTAGACCAGGCACTGAGCCCAGAGGGGAGAAGCCACCTGTCTGCAGTCACACAGCCAGCCCGTGGCAGGGAAGGGCCCAGCTAGCACCCCCATTTCCGGGGCAGGGCCCTGGGACAAGATCAGAGAAAAGAACCTGCCCCCAGCGCTCTCGGATCCACAGGAGGAAGGACTGAAACTTGCCCTAATCTGGGAAAACAGGCCCAGGGCCCCAGGCCTGGCCTCCCGCGCCTCTGGCCTTGTTGACATAGTCGGAGAGTTACAGCTATGGCAATATTGACTTTTAAGGGCCGCGTTCCTGGTTCTCCCTGTCCTAGACGGGGCGCCAGCCTCGGAAGCCTTCGCTCTGCAAATTCCAGGAACTGCTCAGGGACCCAGGCCCCGCCGGAGGGATGGACGGAGGGAGGAAGGGACGGCTACCCCCAGCCTCAGCCTGCCAAGCCCTCCTTGCTCTAAGGCCAAGGATGACCGCCCTTACTCCTTGGCGAGCCTGGGAGGGAGAGCTTAGGAAGGGGCCGTCCAGCCACGCGGGAAGGTGACCCTGGAGGCGATCCACAAGTGAGAAAACTGAGGTTCAGGTATTAGAGGAGCTGCCCAGGATCGTACAAGTGCAGAGATCAGTCTCCAAGTCAAAGATGGCCTCCCCTCTAACATGGGGTGTCAGACAGACAGATGGACACACACGGACGGCTGGCAGGGTGTGACTGAGCCTGCTCCAACCCACATTCCTTAGGCCCTGGGGAGGCCACCTGAGACATGCCCGGGAGCCAGAGTAAACACTGATGGGGAAGCAGGAGGAAGCAGGAGGCTTGGGGCGGCCAGGCTGCCCCAGGCAGGTCCCAGCAGCCCCAGGGTGGGCCGGGTCAGTGATCTCTCTCTTCATTTACAAGATGAGGAAGTTGAGGCTAAAAGTAGCAGAATGCTTGCTCATGGCCAAGTCCAAGAGTGAACCAGGGGGTGAAGTGCACCCCAAATGCACTGCCAAGGCCCCTCTCCTCCCTATCATGGGCTCCAAAGACGATGGGGCGCGATGGTGCAGGAGTCCCCAGATGGGACCCCAGAGAACAGCTCAATGCCAGAATCATTCATTCTACCCGGATACTTCATTTTTTTAAATCCTTCCTTCCCTTCCATGTTAGAATCAATACTATATATTGGTTGTAAGGTAAAAGAGTGGCGAGGGCTAGGCAATGACTTGCCCAAGGTCATACAGCTAGGAAATCTATGAGGCCAAATTTGAATCCAGGACTTCCTGGCTCTAAGTCTGGCTCTCAGACTATCGCGTGGCCCAGCTGCCCCGCTACCCCGATACTTCTAAATGTTGCCCACTCAATGAGTTCTAGCCATCCGTGCCCCTTCCCCCCTTCTGTCCCATCCTTGCTATTAATTCACAAAACAAATTCAATATTCATTAAGCATCCGGCCCCGCTCGGCCTCTGCCCCTCACCGGAACACACCACCTCCTTCCTTCTGGCTTGTCCTCGTCCTTCCAGAACAGGCCGCCTTCTCCCTCCTCAGGTTGTTCACTTAACTGTCCTGGGTGTCTTCTGCTCTGTAAATGGGAGCTCGCAGAGGGCAGGCCCCACAAGGTGCCCCGACCCAGGCGTGCGGAAGGCCGGAGCAGCCCCCAGGCTAAAGGGGAAAGGGGCGAGGAGGAAGCAGCCTGGGACCGGAGCTCGGACTCACCAGAGAGGGGAGGGTCTCAGGCTTCCAGGAGAGAGAGAAGCTCGGGACGCCCTCCGCCGGCCCTGCAGGACAGCTGGGGCAAAGCCTGCACAGCGTACCTGCCGGGGAGTCCGTGGAAGCGTGGGCCACCCAGATGAGCAACAAACCCATCCCCACAGGCATCCCAGAAGCACCGCTCTGGGGCTCCAGGGGGCCTGGGAGACCTTTGAGCCCCACCTCTCTCATCTGATATTTGAGGAGTTCCCCGAGGCCTGGGGAAGGGGGGAGTCACACAGGATCACACAGCTAGTAAGTGAAAGTCAGGATTTGAACCCAGGTCCTCGGACCAGCAGGACTGCTGCCTCTCATTGGACCTTGCCCACAAGTGGCCTTCCGAACACACGGGCTCTTCCCAGCCCAGCCAAAGAGGGAGCAGCCCCTAGAAGGGAGGGCCCTGGGACAGATGGGCGCATGGAGCGAGCCTTCTCTCTGGAGAGCGGGGCAGAGGCTACAGTCAGAGGCCTGGGAGCTGGGCTTGTTCTGTGGGAGGACAGAGCAGGCCTTGCCTCGGGGACCCCAGAGAGGGGGGCTCGGGACCCCTGAGCTCGTGGAAGCCAGGACCAGAGCGGGGGGGAGGAGGAGGCGACAAGCCAGCTATTCCTGGCCTCCAAAGCATGCAGCCATGAAATATTTAACCCGAGAAGGGAGCGAGCGTGAAGGAGAAAAGGGGGCTCAGGCGGAGGCT
>NC_058134.1:306016993-306032825 GCF_016433145.1 Gracilinanus agilis
CCCAGTTGGGCCGGAATTTCTGGGCCACGCTCGGCAGCAGGGGCCGGGGGTCGGGGGCTCTGTCTGGCCCACACAGATCTAACTTCTCTCCTAGAAACCTAAATAAACCCTCCAATCCCAGGCCTGTAAACAGGAAATTGTGGTCGCCGAGCCCTGCTGCCCAGAGCTCCCCAGGCCTTGTTCATACCACCAAATCGCAGCGCCAAAATTCCATCCATTCTGGAAGCCCATGTCCTCTGGCCCCTCTTGTGTGCTCAGGCCTGGCCACAGGAATTCTGGGGCAGCCCAGAGGAGCCTGGGGCTGGGGGGGGGGGGGGAGGGAGGGCCAAGCATGAAGAGGGAAGAGCCATTCCCATGCCTCTGGGATGCCCGGAGGCAGGGATCAAGGACCCCGTGCCAGCCAAGAAAGTGGCAACATGGAGGGAGTCAAGGCTTTCTGTGTATCCCTCTGTCTGTCCACCCATCCGTTCAGCGATGCCTCGGGGTCAGCACAGGCCAGGGTGCCCGCTGTCCCAAGGGAGACACTGAAGGGCTCCAGTGGAAGCTGCCTGGGCGGCGAGGCTGCCTTTGAGCTTAAGAAAGAACCCAGAACACCAGAAGGCCGGCCGGCCAGCCTTGCCCTTCTCTGGGGACAAGTCCCTCCAGGCCCTGCGCTTCAGCCCCATTTTTAAAGGAGGCCATCACCGAGGCCCAGGAGTCCTCGACATTCAAGGGTCTGAGGCAATCTGGGGTTCCCAAGCAGTGGCTGAGGGGCCTGCTTTAATGTCCTCCAATAATGAGAACTCGGCCACGGGAGGGAAAGGAGCGGGGAGCCAGCGAGGACTGGAGCCAGGGAGCCCAAGGATTAGATCCTGAGCAGTGGGGAGGCCTGGGCTGGGGGCCTCCGGGCCCTTCTCGGCCAGTCCCCGGGCCCGGCTAGACAGGGAAGGGAGGCCACTGAAGAGAGACTCGGCCAAACCCTCCTGCTAGTGTCCATCTCAAGTCACAGGCTCAAAAGACCAAAGACTAGGGAGTATCGGCTTCCCTACTGACTCCAAGATGGAAGATCGGGGAGGGGAGAAGAGCCCGGGGTGGGGGGGGAAATGTGGACCCCCCAGATGAGCTGAGAGTCACCCTAATTCTACTGTTCCTTCTGGGAACTACAAAGCAGCCGTTCTTAAGGGGGGGGCCCACAGCCTCCCAAAGGAGGTGGGAAAAAATGGAGGCTCCTAACAGGAAAGCTTTTGAGCCCCAGGGGCCCGGCCACGCTAAAGGTGAAGAACCCCTGCTTTAGGGGCTCTTCTCACCCCAGCCCTCAAAGGCTGGAGGACCAGGGGTCATGGGGCACTTTGCCAGGACCCTCCCCTCACAGGCTCCTTTGCCCCAGAGCTGCCTCCCGTTTCATACAAGAAAGCTCGAAGCCTTCATCCCATTTCTCAGATGGAAAGGCGATACCGGGCAGAGATGGAGCAGTCCGGGAGTCGGTCACAGTCTCGAGCCCGGCGTGACCCACAAAAACAGTCCTGGCAGGTCCATCTGTCCCCCCAGTCAGGGCGGGGGGCCAGGAGGCGAGTGCTAATTGTGCCCTCCTCCCCCAGCCCAGCCACCACAGAAATCCCTCCTCTTGTCTTTCTCCGCTTCCATGAAAGCCTTGCAGACAGGAAGCTTGCTAGGATTTCAGAGAGAAAAGAGCGAGCTGAGTCAGGCAGGCGATGCTCCAGACAGGGGCCCAGCCAGAGCCCAGGGCCTGGGGCCGAGCGGAGGGCCGGCGGGTTCATCGTCCAGCCCTTGGAGAGGCCGCGGGATGGGACGGCCGCGGGAGGAAACGGTCTGCCCAGATTCATCAGATAAAGCCCTCGGCTGCCCACAGCAAAGAGCCCCCGTGTGGCCTCGGCTCCCACCGGCCGGGTCCCAGAGGCTGCCTCCCGAGCCCTGGCCCGGCCCCGGGTCCTCTCCTGCCGGGAGGCTTCCCAGAGAACAGAAGGTCCCTCAGGCAGGGCCCCTTCGCTTGGCGTTTATTCTGAAGAGCCCAGCGCAGAGCAGGTCCTCCCTGACAGGCTGCTCCACGCACGGGCCGACCGCCTGGCGCTCAGGCCGGGTGGGACGCCCAGAAGGAGCCCCGGCTCCGGAGAGCGGGCCGCTGCGCCTTTCCTCTCCTCCCCCGGGGAAGGGGTGCCGGGGCAGACGCACGCAGAGCCCCTCTGCTGGAGGCCTTCCTCGGCTCGAGGCCTTCGGGCGTCCTGGAGCAGAGCCGCCAGCGGGCCTGTCCCCAGGGGCCCGGCAGACACAGGACACTCATCAGCTGCTTATCAAGCCGTGTCATCACCTCGCTGGGGAAGTGGGATGCCACCGGCCGGTGTGCCCGGCCTGAGCCCTCTGAGGAGCGGCTGGCCGGGACAGACTTTCCATTCCTCCAGCAGGAAGCTTTGCTCAGGAGTAACCGAGCCTGGCCAGGGCCGGAGAGGGGGCCCAACGGCCTCAGGCTCTCCCTGGGGAGCTCCCCTTCCTCGGCAGCCTTCCTAGGAAAGGACCCCAAAGGCCCGCTTCTCCCCGGCCTCACGGGCAGCATCCTGGGGGCTCTCCAGGTGGCCCCCAGAGGCCTTCGTACCCTCAGGAGGGCACAGGGAGGGGGAGAAGGCTGGCTTGTGCCCACCTCCAGCCCCTGCCCACGCTGGCTCCTCCTTGGATCCTGGCACACCAGGACACTCATGCACGTGTGCACACATGGGAGCTCGCGCTCATTTGCTCACTCGTGCACACACAAGCTCCCCTTCCCCCCATCCTGGTTCCCAGCTGCCATCTCTCAGCCCCCTCCCCCAGCTCCCTTGGCATCCGTCCTCCCGGCCCGAGGTCTCTCCAGGCAGCCCGCGAGGGGCCCAGGACGTGGGGCTCCGGCCAGCCCAGCTCCCGAGCCCCCGGGGAGCCAGTCCCGCTCAGGAGGCTTTGTTCCCACGCCCCCCACCCCCACCTCTAGCCCAGCTGCCAGCAGAGCCTCCATCAGGGGTGGGCAGGGTGCCAGCTCTGGCCCTCAGCAAGGGCCTGACTGTCCTTCCCCAAAAGGCCTGCCAGGCCCAGGGCCCAGCTCCACACAGCTTAAGGAGTAGGGGGTGGGGTGGGGGGTGGCACAGAGTATCCAGAACCCAACAGGGAGGGTCCAGGCTGGACGCCCCCCTCCGTGACCCTGGCCCCTCCCCGCCCAGGCTCGTCAATGTGCTTTTGTAAGAGCAGCTTCCTCCCAGGGGGAGTGCAGGCAGGTTGGAGAGAGGCTCTGCTCTGCCCTGAGCTCATCTGGGCCCCCCAGACCTCCCCCCTCCTCTCCCCTGGCCCATAGGCAGGGAGGCAGGGGAGGGGGCTGGAGAGGAGCCCCCGATGCAAGGGCAAGGGATGGAGGAGACCCCAACGGGCGCGTCTTGGCAAAATGCTTTCTGTTCAGCTCCAGAATTTCATCATGGTATTCGGAATCTTGGGGCATCCTTAGAGAATCCCACCCGTCATCTCACCAACAAGGAGACTGGGGACAGCAAGGCGGCTCAGTGAATAGAGCACCAGGCCTGGAAACTGGAAGACCCAGGTTCAAATCTGGCCAAGACACTTCCTGGCTTTTGTGACCCTGGACAAGTCACTTGACCCCCTTTAGCTAGCCCTTACCACTCTTCTGCCTTGGAATGGATGCTTAGTATTGATTCTAGGACAGAAGGTGAGGGATTTATAAAAAACAAAAAGGAAACTAAGACCCCTAGAGGGGAAGCGGGGACTCTTGCCCACACCCCCCCAGATTCACTCCAGCAGCTGGCCACCACGTCCAGGATTCCTGGCTCTCCCATTCCCCACGGCTCCCCCATACTCCTGGCTTTCCTGGCATCCTCGGACCCAGAGTCTGTGCTCAATCCTGACCAAGTGGGGCCTCAGGAGGAAGAAGCCTGATGAGGGCGGATGAGAAGCAGAGGCTGAGCCGGAGGAGGCCTGGACGGGCGGTGGGGGCAGCCGTGGCACCGCCCAGCTCGAGGCCCGCCTAGTGCGGCCCCTTTCCCAGGGGGTTCTGTCCTGTGATCCAAGCCCTGGGGAAGGACAGAAGAGACAGCAGTCACGCAGGGGGGCTGGGGAGGAATCTGTCCCCAGGGGCAAAAAGCCAGAAGTCCCAACGTCCCCCAGGCTCAGCCGGAAGCTGCTGACTCAAATATTTTTTTCCCATGAAAGGCAAACACTGATCATTACAACATCTGGGGGCGCCTTCCGTGGCCTCCTCTCCAGGTCACGCACTCAGCCCTGCCTGCGCTCGGAACCCGGAGCTAGCAGGCTCTCGGGCCACGGGGCTGGGCACCCTCACTTACAGAAGGGTAAACGGAGGCAGCCCAGGGCATGCCGAAGACCCCTTTCCCCCCCACATCGCTTGGGCCACTACCACGGAGACGGGCAGGGCGCTGGAGATGACAGACAGAAGGGCGGCGGGTATTATTCCAGTTTTATAGAGAGGAGACTAGACTTGGAAAGAAGAAGTGACTTGGCCAGAGTCACCAAGAGCAGGAGGAGAGGCCAGGACGAGGCGTCTCCCACCCACACGGTATGCCTTCCTTGAGAAGTTTATGGGTGCCCAAAGGGTCTCGCCTTTGGAAGACGTACACAGCCCTCTCCGGGCTCTGAAGAGCCAGGCTCCAGGGTGGGCTCCAGGGTGGGCTCTCCGGAGACCCGGAAGCCATCCGCAGCGGCCTGACCCCTCCAGCCCAGCCTCCCAGAAGAGAACCAGTCACTGGCACCAGAGGAAGGATGCCAGCTAAGGTAAAGGACGAAGGAGCCCTGCCTGCCTTCGGGGCTGGCCGTCCGGCCCACCTGAAAAACTCCAGGCTCAGGAAGTAATTACGGCCCGCCCACCCCACACACAGGCGCTGGGCCAGGGGCCCAGGCTCCAAGTCCAGCCTCATTTCACGGAAGGCCTCCAGGCACACACAGGGGCGCCAGGACCCTGGAGGGCAAGTTAAGGCAGGCAGAGCCCAGCCACAGAGGGGCTCCTCCATCTAAGAGGAAACAGGACCAGGGGCTCATCATCTACCTCCATTTTGCAGAGGGGGAAACTGGGGCCTAAAGAAGGGAAAGGATTCCCCAGGTTGCACTGGCAGTGAATGAAGGGACTTGAATCCAAGACTTTCTAGAACCCTCAGTGGCCAAAGGTCTCCCAGCTCATCTCCTCCAGCGGCCTTATTTCTGGGAAGGGAAGTGGGGATGAGGGCCCTGAATGCAGGGTCAGGACGCCTGGGTTCTGATTCATGTTCTGCTGACTCACCGCATGGCCTCTTACCCCCTCCCTGGGCCTCGGTTTCCCCCTCTTTATAATGGGGCTTGGCTGAGCGGGTCTCTGAGACCTCACTGACTATGAGAAGGCTCCTTCTTCCCCAGGGAAGCCCTGCTAGGCCGCTCTTTCTGACTCATCCCCTCCCTCCCTCCCTCCCTCCCCGGGGCCTGATCTCCCCCAAATGCTGGGAAACAAAAAGGGAACCTGAGCCCGGGCACCCTCCAGAGCTAACCTCGTACCCAGCCCAGAGGAGGGAGGGAGGGAAATGACCCGGGCCTAGGCAGGGGCAAGAGCTGCCTCTGGCCCATTCCCAGAATTTCCCCAACGTCCAAGCCGGCCGGCCGAAGCTCTGCTCCTCCCCGAGCCCGTCCCTTCCAGCTCAGGCCCAAACCTCCGGAGGAGGAGAGCTATTTGGGGCCCCACCTTCACCTCCCCAGCCATTATCAGGGAGGGAGGGAAGAGGAGGCAGCTGGGCCTTTGTGACTTTTAATGAGATTCCCAAATGGAGATAATAGGAGGCGCCTGGATGATGGTTTCCAAGCTCGGCAAGGCCTACCATTCCCTTTCTCAAAGCCGGTCGTGCTCTGAGAGAAGGTGGCCCGGGCTAGAGAGGCCAAAGGGAGGCTCTGGCAGAGGCCGCAGACCAGGCCCCTGAGGAGAGGGGAAGGAGCGGGGGTCACGGAGCTGCCTTTACAGCTGACCAAAGAGGAACTGCTTGACCCCAAAAGGCAGAACTGGGAGCCACGGGGGTGACAGGACCAATTTCTACTCGAAGCAAGAAGAAACCTCCCCAGCATGCCAGCTGCTCTGGGGGGGCCCTGGGCCGCCCCAGGAGCGAGGGAGCGCCTTTTCCCAGCACGCCTGGGTGCCCACCCACCTGGCAACTTGTATTAAGACTTCCTACTGAGGTCCAGGCGGGGACTGGCCGTGAGGTCCCGCCAGCTCTCTAGCCAGGGCGTTCCAGGCCCAGGGGAAGCTCAGAAGGAAAGACGATTCCTCTGCTTGTGGCCGGCAGGGAGGCGGCCCCTAGGATCCTCTCCAGCCCAGGCCAGCTGGTCTAGCCCCTGCCTCCAGGCCCTCCATTGGACCCTTCGCCCTTAGCTAAACAGGTGCCCGCCTCCAGGCTGAATGTCCAAGGACGGAGCCCAGAAATGCTCCCCTCTGCCTTGGAGAACTGTGCCTGGATGCTGGTCCCCCAGAGCTCCGCTGCCAACCTGTCCAAGTCCTGTCCCTCCCTGGGCCTCAGTTTCCTCATTTGTAAAAAGGTGGAGATCAGATGACCCGGCCCTGGCACCGACTCGAGCCATTATTTACTAAGTGCAGAAATGGAGAAGCTTCCCTCATTGCCCTCAGGAGCTGCCAGTTGACACGGATGCCCGGCCCAGGGAGTGTGGCGGGGGAAGGACCTGGCCAGCTGGGGAGCCGTGAAACGAGGTGACCTCCAGGAAGGCTCTGGGAAGAGGAAAGCTCCCTGGCAGGATCGGCGCTGCTGCTCCTCTGTCTAAGCTGGAAGGGATCCAGGCTGGAGGGGCAGTTGGAGCCCCTCGCTGTAAGGGCACCGAGGGGGCTGGGGCCCAGGCCGCACAGCCCCGGGAGATGGCCGAGAGGGATTTGAACCCGAGGTCCTCCTGACTCCTGGGGAGTGCTCTGTCCCCCGTCTCACAAGTGTGTCCCGAGGAGGGGACGGCCAAGCTGATTCCTGGAGAAAGATACGAAGGGAGCCCGGGTGTGGCGGCTTGAGCTGCTGCACCCAGGGGAGCCGGAGGCACCCGGATCCGAATAGAGCATGTGAGAAGGGGAGGATGGGAGCGGAGGCTGGAAGCACTTGGAAGGGCCTTGAAGGCCAATTCTCCTCCTCGGCGGCCATTACCTGGAAGGGTGGGAAGGGGCTGAGGGCCCAGGCAGGACGCCACCCTCCCTGGGCTCTGGATTCCCCTCCCAGGCAGGGCCTGGATGCTTGTAAATATGAGACTGAAACAAAATTAACTCCTCTGGGGTCGGGCAGCAAGGCCGGGGGACAGAGGCGGCTGTCCCTGGGCAATGTCGCCGGGCGCTGGGGAGGCCCTAACCCTCTTCCACAGACCTCCGCCTTTTCTGGTCTCTTTTACCCTGATGCTCCCTCCTAAATCAATCCTGTGCATTGGTTCGAGGCAGCAGAGCCCTGAGGGCTGGCCACGGGGCGAAGGCCAGGGTCACCCAGCCAGGACAGTCTGAGGCCGCATTTGAACCCAGGACCTCCTGTCCCCAGGCCGAGCTCTCTGGCCATGAGCCAGATCACACTCGGGCCTCTGTGTGTCTGTCTGTCCCTCCTGAGCGTGGCTGGGATGAAGCCAAGGCTCAGGAAACCCCAGCCGGCCCGGGCAAGGCCCCGCGGCTCTGCGCCCGTCCCCTCTGCCTGGCCTCAAAGGCTGCGCCACGGAGCCCCCCTGACAAAATCGCCTCCACGAGACCAGGACGGACACACACGGGCCGCAGGAGGTCCCTCCATTGTCCTTCAGTGGAGTCCCCAGCATTAGCGTTAGCCCATTTTACAGAGGGGCGCGTCAGCTGAAACCACAGAAGAGGAAAATGACAGGGAGAAGCAGATGCCTCCCAAGATGGTAACACTCTGGCCGAGTCCCTTCCTCTACCGGGCCTCAGTTTCCCAACCTATAAAACAAGTGTCTTCACGTAAATCGCATCCTATCATTTTCTGAGAGCAAGAAAGGAGGCTGCTAGAGGCGCGGCCTCTGCCAAACCTCTATAGAGGCTCGGAGACTCTCTCCCAGGAGACAGCCCAGCCCTCCCCACAAAAGTCACCCGGCCTCAGGGTTTCCCAACAGAAAGGAAGGCCCGTGGAGGCAGGAGGATGGGCCTTGCTTGGAGGGGTATTTCAGAGCCACCTCGGAAGGCCCCGGAGGCTCCCAAGGATGGAGATGGGTGAGGAGCCAGAAGGGGGGTTCTGGGTTTGAGGATTTGACATGTGTTCTTCCACCTGGCCCCCATCCCCCCTGACTCGTCAGGAAAGAGAGCGAGCGGGGAGTCCAGATGGACAGAGCAGCCCCCTGCCCGCTCATGCCCAAATCCTGCGCATCGAGTCCTGCCCCCCGCGGGCAGCACCAGGAGGGTGGCAGCCTAGAGCAGCGTATCCACATGGCCCCTGCCCGCCTCCTTTCCAAATCAATATTTTCTGCCCCAGTCCATCCTCGGGCCGGAGAGCCAGGCTTGCCAGGGGCGGGACAGGCTCTTACTATGACTCCACACGCTTGGCCGATGCCACTGAAACCAAGGCCCTGGCTCTCCATCTGCCTGCCCCCCAGGAACGCCAGGGCTCCGGTGCCCCAGCCCCCCGGCCTCCGGTCCGAGGCAGCCTCAGGCATTAGGCTGAGGACACAGGGAGACACCAAGTCCAGCCATGTCAAAGTCAGTCCAGAGTCCTGCCAGCCTCTCCAGGGTCTCTGCCAAGCTCCCTCCTGCTCTTTCCCCAGGATCCCTGCCATCTCCTCTCCTCGGGGTCCTGGGCCTCTCCAGCCCCTCAAGAGCTGCATGTCCAAGTGGGCCTTTTCTCTGGATTCTTCCATTGGCTAATCCATCCATCTCCTCTTAGAGTCCTAAATGAGAGGATTTCGAAATCATCTTGTCCTGTCCATTGGTTTTACAGATGAGGAAACTGAGACCCAGGGAGAAGGGTCTCCCTTCCCCATGTCACTTGGGTCCCCATTGACTCCAGCCATTGAGGAAAGGATCTGTCTGGGCCCAGTGGTGCCAGGAGGGGTTAGGGGAGGCCTCTGGCAAAGAAGGATGGGGCTGGAGGCCGGCCCCATTCAGATAAAGAAAGGGTCACAGAGAGCTCCGTCTCCCCTGCTCTGAACAGCTTCCCCCTCCCTGAGGGCAGTGCCAGGCAGAGGCTAAGCAAGAGCAGAAGAAAATGCCCGGGGAAGGAAACCAACTGTGGCTGCTTTGGGGAGGGAAGGAGAAAGTGTGGAAGGGGAAGTGGGGCGGAGAAGAGCCCCAAACTTGGAGGGGAAGAGCAGACAGACCCACCCTAGCTGCCCACCAGGATAGCTGGAAACACTCCATAAAAATAGCAAAGCCCACAGTCCCGGGCCCGCCCGGGGCAGAGAAGACACGGCTGGCCGGCTGCGCACCGGGTCACAGAGCCTGGCACACACATGGAAGAAGGCACCCCGGCCAGGTACCCCATCCGATCCTGCCTGTCTCTCAGGGTCATCCGCACGAAGCCAAGCCAGCCATACTGAACCCCGACCCCCGCAGGCAGAAGAGACAAAGGGAAGCCGCCTGCCCAAGGCCCCGGCTGCCCTGGGCACTACTTTCTAGAGGGGCTCAGATCCGTCTTGTTCTCCCCACTCGTACTCTAGAGGAAGGAGGATGAGGGGCTTCAGCATTCTGTGCCATGAAGGCCGGGCTGGCCAGGCGCCCTTCCCGGCCCCTTCAAGCTGCCCAGCAGAAACCATCAGCCGCAGGTCACAGCCAATGGGCCGGGGCCCTGAGGAGGCCACAGACACGTGGGTCCTGCATCCAGCCAGGGGAACACGAGACAAGAAGGGGGGCCAGGATTTAAGAAGCCGAGGCCTGCAACTAATTCAGAAATGAGTCTACACAGTGGCCCCCCGAAACCTTCCACGTGGGGCCCTGGATAACCCAACCCAGTCCTTTGCAGGGAAGGGAAAGGAGTGACTTGACTAAGGTCACGCTGTGGTCAGGACCGGAGCCAAAGAATGGAGGTCAGGTTCCCTTTCTGCACCCTTCCCTTCCTCTAGTGGGCCAAGGCTGCCGGGAAGATGGAAGAGGAGGCTCTGTGTGCTCCCCACCCCAAGCCTCCCCAAAGCGGGACCTTCATGGCATAACAGCCACTGCGGCCCTCACCCACCAAAAGGGGAAGGGGAGGGACAGGCATGTTTGCATCTGCTTTGCAAACAGCCCCGAAGCTGGCCTCTCTATTTCCTGGCTAATTTTAGAAAAGCCTGAAGGGCCAAGGCAGATTGGAGAAGTAAGGGGGAGAGCATCCTTGGCCTGGACGTGGGTGGGAGACCTGGGCTCTCCCCGCGAGACCCTCCACGGATCCCAGGCTCACTGGCCGATCCACAGCTCAAGCTCAGAGAAATGGGAGGAAAGGCGAGCAGAAGTGATCTCAGCCAACCCCCTCGTTTTACGGATGGAGAAACTGAGGCCAAGAGGGACGCGCTCCCTATAGAGCTCACAACTAGGAAGTTCTGAAGTCTTCCTGACCCCCAGATACAGCTTCTTCCATCCCCAACTTAACCTGCCCGGGAGCCTCTTCCTCTTCCCCAAGGGCACAGTGAGGGGCTCCCAGGGTGCCCCCCCAGCTAATCAGAGGAGGGCCCTGCTCCTCCCCCACCCCCCAACCCGGAAGCCTTGCATCACCCAGGGAGGGGCTGAGGAGACCAAGACGGGTGTATTGGGGTGGAACATCTGAAGTCAGACAGAAGAAAGGTCTGGGCCCCCTCCCTCCCCCACCCCAGGCCATTCCCGAGTCCCCAAGCAGATGTGCGCAGCTGGGGGTGGGGGGGGGCGAAGATACCATCGAATTCCATGCAGGGCCTCCCTTCCCCCCTTGCCACACTGGGAAGCACATCTGGAAAACACCTGTCTGGAAGGCCTGGAGCCCAGTAATACGGAAACCCAGCAGCCACTTAGGCCTCCCCAGCAGCAAGACCCAGGCCTCTGGCTGGGAAGGAGCCGGTCAGTCTGGGGACTTCAGCTCTCCAGGCCTCAGTTTCCCCATTTGTAAAACGAGGAGTTTGGATCAGATGACTTCTACTAGCCTTGCCCCTTTCTACGGGCCTAAAAGTGGCCATTCCCCCAAGAGGATGTGCAGCAGTGAAGGCTGAACTCTGCCTAGGGAGGGAGGGAGTTCTCCATCCCTGGAGGTGTTCAAGTAAGGACGAGCCACTTAACAAGGAGGTTGTTGGGGGGATCCTTCCCTGGAGACTCAGAGGAAGATGGAAGTAGACCCAGCCCGGGGCCCCTTCCATCAGAGCAGCTCTGTTTGGGGGAGGCCCCTCCATCTCCCCCAAATGCCTCCTGCCTCGTCCCTCACACCTCCCGAAGCCCCTCAAGGCCAGGGTTAGAATAACCCACACACCTGCCTCCCCGGGGCCCCCCCAGCAGCCATAGCAGTTCCCACCGTGGGGAGCTCTTGGGGCCCTTCCCTGGTGGGGGGTACCCAGATCCCGAGGGGCCCTCCTTCCTTCTGGAAGCACTGAGTCTGGCGGGCAGCCCAAAGATGGGGCATTCATTTCCCAAGTGGCCCAGGCACCTCAGAGCTGTGGATTCTGGGCTATTGCCTTCGAGCTGAGGGGAGTTTGCTCAGGATCCTTCTAGGCCAGAGCTGAAGGGAGGAGAGAAAATGTATTTTCCTCTAAGTATCCCACCCTGGCAGCAAGAACCGGGGAGAGGGGAGAGAAGAGGAAGGGGGACGGCCAAAGTCCAGTCCCCAGGGGGTGAAGGCAACACCAGGAAGTGTCCTAGACAAGAGCAGGTTCCCCGGCCCCTCAAGGGTCCCCACCCTTGGGCGCCCATCCGAGCGCCAGACCGCCCATCCCATAGCAACCCAGGGCAGAAGGAGCCTCCTGCCTTTGGCTCAGTCCCCCAGAAGGTGACCAGGGAGCTGGGCCTAGGAATGTTATCTCCTTCAGAGAAATGGGAACACTCAGAGTATTTCCAAGGCTGAGCACTGGGTCGGATAAATGCTGGGTGGGGCAGCGGATAAGGACTAGGCTTGGAGTCCAGAATTCAAATCCAGCCACAGACAATAGCTAGGTGGCCTCCCATAAATCACCCAACTTCCTCCTCCACAAAAGGAAAACAGAGCCAGCCCCTATCTCCAGGGCAGGGAGAGCATCCGATAAGATAAGCAGCCCCAAACCCTGGGCCCACCGGTAAGAAGCACCACCTTCATTATCCCCTCAGGCTGCTGGCCCCAGTAAGGAAAAGGAAGCTGCCTCTGGTGCCAGCTCAACCAGGGCAATCAGTCTTCCCCAAGACAGCCAGGAGGGCAGCTTGCTTTGCTGCCCACCAAGTCCTCTCTAGCTCCCCCACTCAATCTACTCAGGATGGCCCTGGACCCTCACACCATAAAAAAACAACCCTACCTTCTGTTTTTAACGCCAACATTGTGTATGGGCTCCAAGGCAGAAGAGCAGTAATGGCCTTAGGCAATGGGAGTTAGGTGACTTGCCCAGGGTCACACAGCTAAGCTACATTTGAAATCCACTGAGCCACCTAGCTGTCTCCCCCCACCCCCACTGAACTGATCCATTCAAGTGACAGCCCCAGACAATATAAAGGAGGGGAGGAGGCAATCAAGGAAGACTTCCTGGACAGAGTGAGACCTTCCATCCCGCCCAGGGCTAGGTCTGGTAACTGGGGAGTAAAGGAGGTTCCATGGACCCAGGGAAGTTGAGGAAACAAGGAGTAGTGGTGACATCAATCAACATTTATCAAGCACCTTCCATGCCAGGACCCAAAAAAAGGCGAAAGACAGCCCCTGCCGTCAGGGAGCTCCAATGGAATGGAGGAGGGGCTGAGGCAGGTCCTGGTAGAGAGTGGCACTGCCTCTCTCCAGCCTCCACCTGACCACTACTAGAGCACTAGCCACAGAGGGCATTCACCCAGCACAGGCTACCCAGAGCCACAGCACCCAAAGGGCCTCCTGAGCCCCAGCGAGACACACGGGGTTCACTGCCCCCTCCCTCCCATCAGCAACGAGCTGGAAATCCTCGGGCAGGGCCCAGTCCTGCTCCCTCTGTGCAGATGGGGAAAGTGAAGTCCAAATAGCAGATGAGACTTTAGCAAGTTTATTCAGTGACTGAGTCAGGGGCAGAGGCAGCAGGAGAGAGAAGCCCCGCCCCTCTGGCCTCCCTGCCCCAGGCTAGCCCAGCTAGCCCGAGTGGGGGGCCGGCGCAGGGGATGGCTATAGGGGAGCCCCCTGGGAAGGCCGACAGGAAGTCTCGTTGAAGGTCCTGATCCCCAGGGCAGGGGAGCCTGAGAGGAGCCACTGGCTACACCCCCGCAAAGGGAAAGGCCACTCTGTCCATGCCCCTGCCTGAGCTCCAGGCCCCTCTCCAGGGGGGCCGTGAAGGCCATCCCCAGAACTGGCCTTTAGAACCCATCTCGAGAAGTCCCAAAGTCGGCTGAGTAGCCCCAGCCGGGAGGGAGAGGGGGAGGGGGGAAAGGGCCCGCCCAGGGGGAGGAGCTGGGGTGGGGGTGAGTCAGCCCCTCACAGAGCAAGGACACAAGCCAAAGGGAACAGAAATGCTGGCGGCTCCTGGAATCGGCCTGGCTGCTTTTTTTTTTTTCCTTTTCCCTCTCGGGAAAGTTGCTCAGCCATCCCCATCCGCCCTCCTCCCTCTTGCACAATCAACCCAAACCATCCACCTTTGGAATCAGGGAGGGGAGGACTCGGAGGAGCCGGGAGGGAGGAGCCCGAGGAGGGGAGCTGCCCTAAGTTGTCCGGGCCAGGACAAGCCCGTTTCCCAGCTCACACCCCCACCTGTCTGCCAGTCTCCGGGAGCTGGAGTAAAAGGAGGAGGAGTGAGGTGCCTGAGCTCGGCTGCAAAGTTGGAGGCCGCCAGGAGGCCAGCCAGTGGGGCTGCCCTGCATGGGCCCGCTCCCTTCCCAGGCCCCCTCCGCGGCCAGGGGCACCCTGACCAGCCCGGAGGTCCTTCCTCCCCCCTTTGTCTCCCCCGCCGCCCACTCGGCCTCCATGTTTCCCAAGTCCCAGCAGGCAGCCCCCAGGCACAGGCGGCATCGGGGCCAGAGCGGAGAGGGCGCGGGCTCAGCTCTGACAGACTGTTTACAAAGGCCAGCCCGTGTCCCCGGCCCACAACGAGGCAACCCACCAAACAGACACAAACCCAGCCCACACCCCGCAGCCCTGGTGCCCGGAGCGCCTGGACACTGGGGGAGGGTCAGTACCTGCATCTCTCCCGCCGAGGGGCAGCCCGCCCCCTGCCCCGCCAGTGCCCGGTGCCTGCGGCTAGTGGCCAGGCGGCCCCGGCTCCCCCTGCGGGCTGTGTGCGGGCTAGGCTTGGCGGAGGAGTCTTGGCCGCTACCATGGAGATGGGTCTTTGTGTGGCCAGGGAAGGGGAGGGGCATCTGGGCCCCACGCCCACAGCCGGGGGAGGGGCTGCTCAGGGCCCCCCCAGCCTCCCCCAGCCAGGTCCCGGAGAAGCTTCCAAACCCTCTCCCTTCCTCGTTTTCCTTGGGGCGCAAGGCAATGGCTGTAGCGGGGGAAGGTGAGGGGCCCAGGGGCAGTGGGCAGGAGGAGCTGGGTGCTCGGGCCCCTGGGTGGAGATGGATGGCAGCTCTGAGGAAAGACCTGATCTCGCTGGAGACGGATCTTCGGAGATGCTGGAGACTTGGCGCCGGGGGATAGTCCCAGGCGTTCAGATATCGGGGAGGGGGCAGTCTCCAGGCACCCCCGTACTAAGAATGAGGGGTGGGGTAGGGAACATTGTCGACCCCTGGGGGATCTCCACTTGGGGGGGGGATGAAAGGTAGGGAGGTTCCCAAGGGGAGCCGTCCAGGAATGCAAGGAGATGGGGGTGGGGACGATCTGCTGCGGCCACAGTCAGGTCCAGGGCCCACTTTATATTTGTTTTCTTAAACTCTCAGCCTGAGTCCCACATTCCTCCCTCCTTCCCTCCCTCCCTCCCTCCCTCAGGCTCTGGGGCAAGGATGGGGGAGGGCCCGGGCCCGGGCAGCTGGCCTCCGCTAGGTCTCCCCCCACGATCTGCCCCAGCCCGGCCCCGGGGGTGTGGGTGGAAGCCCAGCTAGAAGATCCCCTTAGCCTGGGCGCCCAGCCGGCCTCTCCATCGGCTTCATCCAGGCGCCCCGGCCCTCGGCGTCCCCCACCCCCGCCACACACACTCACACTCTCACACATACGTATACTCCGGATTCCAAACCCAGGCAAGCCCCAGCAGGCCCCAGTGCCTTTCACTCTTAGGAAAAGGAGGGAAGCTCAATCCCGGAGACTGCCCTGGGGCCCGCCCTTTCCCACGGAGAGGGGGCGGCCCGGGCCCCACCGGCAGCTCTCAGCCACCGGGAATGGAAGGGCCAGCCTGGGGCACGCGGAGGGCTGAGCCGGGCCCGCCCGGGCCGGGCTGCGAGCTGCCCCCAAGAGATCGGGCACGGAGACCCCGGGGGGCGCCCACACCGGAGTGCCGGGCCCCGAGCCGCCCCCGGCCCAGAAACTTTTTCAGTCAGTCCTGGGCCGAAGAGCGATGCTGCCCGGGGAAGCTTTCTCTCGGGTGGACCCCCCCCCGCCCCGCCCCTACTCCGAGGCGCCCAGGCTCCGCTTCCCAATCAGGGGCTCCCCGCCGGCTTCCTCAAAAGCCCAGGAGCCCCGAAAACCCCGACACCTCAGAACGCCCGCGAAGCCTCCCAGAGGCTGCACCTCGATCTGCGACGCACAAGCCTCCCCTCCCCCGGTCCCCCTGGACGCGCCCCCACGGGATCGGCCTGCCTCCCTGAGGCTCTCCCTCAACAGGTGGCGGCCCGGACCCCCAGCCTTACCGGACGTGGCGGCGTCGGCGGCGC
>NC_058134.1:306042727-306088739 GCF_016433145.1 Gracilinanus agilis
GCTCGCTCCCGGCCGGCCGGCCTGCCTGCCTCGCTCCTCTCCCTTCCTGCCTCGTTCACTCCCTTCTCTTCTTTCCGCTCCTCCTTCCCTCTCCTCCTTCCCTCTTTCTCCCCCCTCCCTCCTCCTCCCTCCTCCTCCTCCTCCTCCTCCTCCTGGTTCCACAGCCTCTCCCTAGGCCCCGCCTCTCGGGCCCCGCCCCTCTCCTGTCCCGCCCCCTCTTGGGCCCCGGCCTGGGCTACAACCTGGCTAGTCAAAGCTGGGGGGGTCTGGGGGGCGCGGAGGGGGGACCGGAAGCGGAAAGGTCGGCTCGAGGCGCTGGGGGCGGGGATCTAACGGAGCTCGACCCCCAGCCCTTGCCCAGGAGATGCCTGCCCCCCCTCCATCCCGCCATCTCTCCATCTCTCCTCACTCTGCTTCTGGTCCTCAGCTCTGAATCCTGGCTTCCCACGGCTCCTGCTTGGGCACCAAGGCGCTCTGAAGCCCTTCTCCTAGCTGAGCCTCAGTGGTGCCCTCTGTCACTCTGGGACCACACAGTTCTCCCGGTGGGAGAAAAGTGCTTTGTAATCCTGAAACTCTCAGGAATGAAGCGTGGAAGACAGCCAGAGGGAGAAGGGAGACCAGTGAGGGCCTCCGGTTTAGTCTGGAGGGCTGAGGAAATTTACCAACAATTCTCCTTGGGAACAATGGCTGCACTGGGGAGGCAGTGAGTTCCCCTCCCCTGAGAGCTTCAAGCCCCACTGGGAGGAATGGGAGAGTGAGGATCCTTATTCCTGAGGGCTTCTGAACTTGGCTGAGGGGAGATAGAGAGGCAGGCAGGCAAGCAAGGAAGGTGAAAGGGGGCAAGTAGTGAGCTCCCCATCCATGGAGGTCTTCCACAGGGCAATATTGGATCAAGCAGGTTGTAAGTGCTCTTCTTGTACCACTTCCTCAATGGACCAGAGTAGAGAAGGGTCCCTTCCAGTGCGGGGGAGTCAGTCCCTGAACTGGGCCTCCAGAGAAGGGTCCATAAGAGGCTACAAGAAACTGGGCTTGGGGTGTCCAAGGCTCTTCCTCTCTCCTTCCAACCACCCATCCTAGGCTCACTCCCTCCTCTCCTCCCACAAGTCCATGATTTCCAGGCCTTGGACAAAAGCCAAAGGCATGGGGTGCTCCCTGTACTCCTCCCCTTCCCCCTGCCCTGCTCTGCCCCTTGAGGGCTCCTAGTCAGCACCGCGTGGGAACAACCCCAGACCTATGCCAGGAGGGCTGCCATCAATGATCCAGGGCACCCCAGCCTTTGACCTGCAAAGAACCATGGCCTGTGGTGCCCAGAACCTCCACTCTCCTCCTCCTCCTCCTATGTGGCTGCCTAGACCAGACTGCCAGGAAGAGCTGCCCATGCCCACCTCTTCCCTGGCTCTTGTTTACCAACTGGCCCCACCTTCAGGGCCCTTCCTGCCTTTGCAGGGTTAACTTCTGCCACTCCTTCCGGGGCTCTGGGCTCTGCCTCCTCCCTGCCCCCACTAGAGACCCAGGAGCTCTCCAGCCTCCTGACCTTTGCCCAGGAGGGACATTCTGTGAAGAGAATGCCCTCCCCCCTCCTCCATCTGGCAGTTACTTGGTGCCATGGATGGAGAGAACACTGACCTGGAGCTAGGAAGGTTGCAATTCAGGTCCTGGCAGACACTAATTGTGTAAACCTGGGCAAGTGACTTCAGTGCTGTTTGCCTCAGTTTCTCCATTTTCCAGATGGGGAGAATAATAGCAGCTACCTCCTAAGAGATTTGTGAGGATCACTGAGCTGATTCTTGTAAGGTGCTTAGGCCATTGCCGGACCACAGTAGTGGGTGCTTAATAAATGCTGCTTTCCCTCTCTTCACTGCTGCCCCCTACAGTTGGGTGGTACTGCAGGCTCCTGGGGGGGGGGGTCTGGATCACTGAGCTTTCCCCTACTTCGCTGGAGCGCCCTTCTGGGGCCTCAAAGGGCCTTGCCAGCTCAAATCGAAATTCCTGGGATCCTGTGAGTTGAGGTGGAGCCCCAAGCTCTTTGGACAAGTCTCATCCCGTCTCTGAGCCTCAGTTTCCTCATCTTTAAAGTGGAGGTGATAATCCTGCGGGCTTTTCCCCAGTTGGGTTGGGGCTAAGGAAAAGGTTCTGAAAGGCCCAAAGCTTCCTCCTGGCAGCGTGGGGGTCAGGAGGTAATGTCTGCCTTATTTGCTCTGCTCTGGACCCGCCTGTCAGGCCCTCCTTGAAGTCTGGGTCCTCCCTCCTCAGCCCTGTCCCTGGCTTCTGGTGGCCAGTGGGGTGCTCCTCACCTCAAAGCCCCGAGACCTCTGGAGCTCCCTGCCGCCCTCCTGTTCCTGCAGGAGCCCCACACCTGATGCCAGCCTCCCTGGGCTCCCAGCTTCCTCCTCCCCTCTCCAGACCCCAGGAGGCCATTTATGTTCAAGGACAAAGAGAAGCTTCAGATTCTGGAGTGATGCAAGAGGGGAAAAGGGATCAAAGGCAGCTCCCGGGGGCCGGCCGGCCGGCCTGCCTGCCTGCCCTCGGCCCAGAGTCTGAGGCGTCCTCTGAGAGGCGGCAAGACCAGTGTTGACCACCAGCCTCTCCACCCATCCATCCGGCCTCCATGAGGAGGCCAGTCTTGGAGGGTCTCCCCTTGGTGAACCCGTTGGAGTCCTTGAGCTGCCTGGGCAGCAAAAGAGGAGGAGGGGGAGGAGACAGACAGGGAGAGGGAGAGATAGAGGAGAGACAGAGACAGAGAGACAAAAAGAGGGGGAGAGAGAGAAACAGAGAGCAGGTGAGAGAGACGGAGGCAGAGAGAGCTAGAGGAGAGACAGAGACAAAAAGAGAGGGAGAGGGAGAAACAGGCAGAGACAGACAGAGGGATTGAAGGCCAGCCTCTCCCCCAGGGGTCTTTCTTGAGGCCCTCCCAGTTTAATTCCCCAGCAGCCCGACACTGGCTCAGAGGTGCTCTGATTTGGGTTCAGACCTGGAGGCAGGGAGGTTCTCTGGGCTGGGGCCTCTCCTTGGCAATCGCCGTCCATGTCGTTAGAAGGGCTCCTCGGTGTGCACTCACGTCGCTACAGACATCCACAGCTGGGGTTTCTCCTCCCCAGCCCTGCCCCCCCATCTCCCACGTGTCATCTCCCACACTGTGGGCTGGCTGCCTGGGAGGGGGAGCAGACCCTGGGGGGCAGGGCAGATGGGCCAGATGCAGAAGGCCGGAAAACAAGTTGTTCTCCAGAGCACCCCAGGGCCAGAGGACGCGGTGCTGATGCCCGGGAGGAAGGGCGAAGAGCCTAGTCCTGATTTGTGGGAGGGAAGTGAGGAGATTCCATCCCCCAGGGCCCCCCCCCATGCTCAGGCCCCCTCCCGTGCCCCCCCTCCAGGAGAGGTGACTCACAGCCTCCCCCAGGGCCCAGTTTCTGTCTAGTGAGTGGCCAATCGATGGATGGATCCTTTTCAGGAAAATGGCCCTGGAATCAATTACACAAAAGCAGCAGCTCAGGGGCTTCCTCTGGTGACTGGGCCCCTCTGGCCGCCTTCCCTGGGTAGGCTGAGAGCAGTAAATGGGACTGAGGGGACTGAAGAGCGTGCTTTGGCAATGGCCCCTGGTGACCTGCCCCGGTTTGGTGCCCAGTGAGGGCGGGCAGAGCTCTCCCTCTGGAAGGGCCCCGGGCATCACAGATATGGCCCCAGGCTCCCCTCTTTTTCCTCACTGTGGAAGATGAGAACCAACCCAGGCCTCTGGGCTAGGAGGCTGCCCCCTGCCTCCCTCATCCCCGCCATAGCTTTCTTTCCTGACTGAGGAATGCGGTCCTGGGTCCAACCTTTCCCAGCCCGGACCCTCCCTGGAGCCCTACCCCAGTGCCCATGGGCCGGCCTAGGTCACGCGGCTGTCCCGGTGCACTGTGGCCAGGAGGCCTGGAGGCCCGGACTCGTCTATGTGAGAGGCACTAAGGAGGCCCCCCTCTGTGCCTCAGTGTCCCTGCGAAATAAAATGAGGGTTGGGGGCTAGATCTCATGCTCTGACGGCTCCCTGGGTCCGAGTCCATGCAGGCTGGGGCAAGCCAGGGCAGAGTGCTCTGCCCCTCTGGGTGGAGAATCCAGGCTTCTGGGCATGGTCCGGATTCGGCACAGCTAAGGGCTGGGGATGCAAAGAGGGCAGGGACGGTCCCTGCTCTCGGGGAGCTTCTAGTCAGACGAGGAGGCAGCAAGAAGGCAACTAGGAAGAAAGATGTTGTGCGTGTGCTGTGCAGGGTTCCTGGTTACACAGTGCAGCCCCTCTGCTGGGAGCGCCAGCGTCGTGTGCACCAGAGGCCGGGACAGACCATCCCCTCTGCTGGGAGCGCCAGGTTCTGTATACCATGGCACCACCCAGCTGCCCAGAAAGGACCAGCATCTCCAGTGGGAGAGCCATCATGGCGCCACCTAGCTGCCCAGGGCGGATGGGCTCCTCTGCTGGGAGGGTTTGCCCAGCCCCTTTCAGGGCTGCTCCATCACCTTTGCCCTCCAGCTCCCACAAGCGCCCTGGCCAAACTGCGCCGGGCAGGCGGGCTAACTCAGGGTGGCCTCAAAGCTGCGGATGAAGCCCTCGCCTAGCAAAATGGACGGATGGGCACAACTCATTCTGAGGCAGACGCTGTGGGGAGCTTAGAACGTGGTCAGAGGGCAGAGATGCCAGGGCCGTCCACTGCATCCAGGGCCATTGTCGGTCCTCCTGACTTTGTCCCGCCACTGATCTGTGGCGACCGGGAGAGGGAGTGAGGCTGAAGAGTTTGGGCAGCTCTCAAGTCAGGACTCAGCCAGGGATATGGCCGTCCTCTTCCAAAATGCTGGATTGTGTGGAGCTTCGGCATGAAGAGTGGGAATGGATGTCTGGGAAATCTCTCCAATGGATGTTTAAAACTCTTATCATCCCTCTTGATTAGAGAGTGTAAATTAAGACAACTCTGAGGTGCCCCCTCCCACCTCACAGCCTGGCCAATATGGCAGCAAAGGCAAGTGACAGATGTTGGAGGGGATGAGACCAAATGGAGACACTAATGCATTGCTGGTGGAGTTGTGAATGGATCCAACCATTCTGGAGGGCCATTTGGAACTGTGCCCAAAGGGCTGTAAAACTGTGCGTACTCTCTGCTCCAGGAATGCCACTGCTGGGTCTGTGTCCCAAAGAGATAATCAAAATGGGAAAGGCCCGGTTTGTACAAAACTCTTTATAGCTGCTCTTTTTGTGGTGGCAAAGAATTGGAAACTGAAGGGACGTCCCTCCATTGGGGAATGGCCGAGCACCCTGTGGCACATGTTGGTGATGGTAAGACACTTGTGCTATACGAAATGATAAGCAAGATGATTTCAGAAAGAGCTGGAAACGGTACTGCGGGAACTGATGCAGAGCGAAATAAGCAGAACCAGAAGAACATTATGTAGTGACAGCCACCATCTGTGAAACCTTGGCGACTCCCAGCCGAGCGATGATTGAGGACAATCCTGCCTGAGGACGGGGAATGCTCTCCACCGCCAGAGAAGCTGGTGGAATCATCTTTTCCGTTAGTCTAGCTTTGTTTTTTGTTTGGGGATGTGGCGTGTGTGCGAGTGTGCTCTTACAACAATGACCAACATGGAAGTTTGTGTGACGATACAAATACAATTTTAAATAAATTTAAAACTCTTATCTTCCATCTTAGAGTCAATATTCCAAAGTAGACGTGTAGTAAGAGTGAGGCAATGGAGGTTAAGTGATTTACCCAGGATCACCTAGCTGGGAAGTGTCTGACGCCAGATTTGAACCCAGGGCCTCCCATCTCCAGGCCTGGCTCTCTATCCACTGAGCCGCCTCCGTGCCCCTAGATTATTAAGGGATGGTCTGGGAGCACTGAGAAAGGAAGCTGTGACAAGAGCACATTTGGATCAGCTGCGAATGACCCACCTCACTTCCCTTCCCTTTAGCTTCGGGGGTTATTGGTCTGGTGGCTCAGGGGAATCCCATTACTCCCACATTCCTGGAGCTGGGTGGGACATGGGACAGATGTTTTCATGGACAGGATGAGTCAGAGACTACAGACTTGGACCTCACAATCACAAGGTCTCATCCTTGAGAGAAAATAGCTGCCAACAGCTGCAAACCACTCTGGCCTGGCTACCAGGATAACTAGCAAGCACCAGGTTGGATCAGAATTGGCTGGAGAAGGGGCAGCTAGGTGGCTCAGTGACTTGAGAGTCAGACCTAACAATGGGAGGTCCTGGGTTCAAATCTGACCTCAGAGACTTATTAGTTAGCCCCAGGCCAGTCACTTTACCCTTGTTGCCTAGCTCTTCTCACTCTTCTGCCTTGGATCTGACACACAGTCTAAGACATTAGTCTTAAGACACAGTCTAAGATTCTAAGGTGAAACTTTAAAAAAAAAATTGCCTGGAGGAACAAGGTGAGAAGGGAAGGTTTGAGTGGGCTGTAACCAAGCTCATATATTCCAAGGCTGCCAAGATGATCAGTCTTGTTCATCTTGGCTCCAGAGGCAGAAGTAGGACCAGCGCAGGACATACAGAGAGGAAGATCTGAGCTTGGCTTTTTACAAGAGCTTTTCCCAAGTGGAATGAACTGCCTTGAATGGTAGTGAGCTCCCCATCACCGGAGGTCTTCGGGCAGTTTAATGGATATTACAGAGGACTCCTCCCCAGGTCTAGGCTGGAATAGAGCCATTTGGAGAGTTAGAGTTTCAGTGTTCTTGCATTCTGAAAAAGGGGGGAGATGCAACGTACCCATTACCTTAGACCAATGCCACCCTCCACCTTGCCTGCCCTTTCCTACTAATTCTTTGGATTGTAAGGAGGCAGTGAAAGCACCAGACAGGAAATAGACTCTGGTCATTGGCAATGCAGGGTTTGGATGGGACTTGGAAGGGAAATGGAAGGAGCGAGTTTTGTGGCGTTGGGGCAGGCATGTCGGTAGGACTCTACTCATAAAAGCCCTAGATGAGAGGCGGTGCAGGTATTACTTCCCCCATCTTGTAAATGAAGAAACTGAGGTTCTTCATAGCCAGTCCATCCGAAGTAGGATTCGAACCCTAGATGGATGGCACTGAGCCTGTGCTTCATCTATTTCCTCTCACTGTCTCTTGAAAGTATGGAGCTATTTGCTAGTTAATGAGGCAGTTCTTTTAAAAAAAAATTTAAACTTAATTTTAATAAATCTCCACATAAATTTTCCAGTTACATGATTGATGTTGTCTCCCCTCTTCTTCCCTCCTCCCTCCCAGGGCTGACACCCGGTTATACATGTATTATCACACAAAATTTATTTCCAGGGGGCAGCTGGGTAGCTCAGCGGATGGAGAGCCAGGCCCAGAGAGGGGAGGTCCTGGGTTCAAATCTGGCTTAGACACTTCCTGGCTGACCCTGGGCAAGTCACTTAACCCCCATTGCCCAGCCGGGACTCCTCTTCTGCCTTGGAACCAATACACAGTACTGATTCTAAGGCAGAAGGGTATGGGTTTAAAAAAAACAAACATTTCCATGGTATTCATTTTTATAAGTGAGTAATCTTATAAAACCCAAACTTCCAAGCCCAAACAAACAAGTGACAAATTGTCTGCTTTGATCTGCATCAGACTCCCACAGTTCTTTCTCACAAGTCCCTGGGGATTGTCCTGGATCACTGCATTGCTGATAGTAACAAAGTTGATTTACATTATGATTGTGCTACAATGTATCCGTCTCTGTATACATTGTTCTCCTGGCTCTGCTCCTTTCACTCTACATCAATTCCTGGAGGTCTTTCCAGTTCACATGGAATTCCTCCACTTCATCATTCCTTACAGCACAATAATATTCCATCACCATCAGATACCACAACTTGTTCAGCCATTCCCCAAAGGAGGGATATCCCGTTAGGTTCCAATTCTTTGCCACCACAAAAATAGCAGCTATCAATATTTTTGTACAAGCAGGTCCTTTCTCATTGATGAGGCAGTTCTAAAAATGGGCCATGGTTGGGGATAGAGACTGAGGAGCTGAAGAATCTGGACTCAATTTACTAGGCAAGAAAAGGTTCGGGGTTGTCAAGAATCAGGGCCTTCAAATACAGGAAGGGAGAGAAGGGAGGTGGGAGTCATGGTAGGTAGAAGACAGGAAAAAAGGTCTCATCTCTCCAGAAAAATCCTCAGGCATTTGAATGCGGCAGGGCTTCAAGTTTGGGATGACCCCCTCCAATTTGGCAAAGTGTGTTGCCTTTGCTGGCCTACCCACCCTTGACTAGCTCTAGAGCTGGAGCTTCCACTCACCTCTCCAGTAGAAAAGATCTGATAAAATCATTCATACTAGGGTGATGTGGACCTATAATGCCAACCTAGGCCTCTCACTTTGTTAGGGGCCAATGGTACTGATGGCAGGAAGTTGGGCAGATCAGGTGGGAGGAAGGGGATTCTCCCAGTGCTTCTCCCACTCCTCCACATGGGCAGCCCTAATCTCTGTACCTGGGCTCCATGTATTTGTCAGTGATGCCTCTTGGGCCTTCATTTAATTTGTCAAAACATGAGTAGACTTCTGGGCCCAGAGGAAGCAGAGCCTGGTGTGAAGCTTAGGAGATGTGGTAGAGTAGAAATCAGGCTAGGATTCTACTTTGGAGAGTGGGGAGGCTATGGGCCCCAGACCCCATCACCAGTGGTCTCTGGCTCACCCTCCTGGCTCCAGACCTTCCCCTTAGTGCTTTTAAACAAGCCAGGAAGAGTCCTTCAGCGTGACTTAAATGGTAGAAAGAGACATGCTAAGAAAGAAGCAGAGAGGCAGCTAGGAGAGGCCAAAGCAGGGATGAAGACTCTTGTAGGACAGTCTGAGACTATGTGTGGCAGGGGCAGAGGAAAAGGAAAGGGAAGAATCAGAGCAGGTCTTGAGTTTGCAGGGGCTTCTGGGTGTATGTCCAAGGCCCTGAAGGTCAAGGTAGAGACTAGAGCTTGGAGGAAGACTGGGGCTGACCTGTGAGAGAGAAATGAAGATGCCTCAGGGGCGAATAAACAAGGATGACCAAGATTTGGAGAGGAGGCCAATCCAGACAGATGGCATGGATCTCAGAGGAGAAGTCAGCCAGTGATGGTGGCAGTGAGGAGGAGGAGGAAGCATGCCTACTCCCCTCCCAGCCTGTTGTGTTGGGGCATGAGAAGAGTTACATCCAGTGCTGGAGGAGGTGGCCAGGGGAGCAGTCTTCCAGAAGGTCCTAGATTCTGCCAAGGGCCAAAAGATAAAAAGGATTTGAGACCAAGAGGGCTGAGAACAAACTGTTATTGATGCAAGGGCCCAGAGGACACAATAAGAGGGCATGCCAGGGCAGGGCAGGGCCCTAGGAGGGTAAGAGTGAGAGACCAGGTTGTGAGTGGTGGCAGGAGGAGAGGGTCTTTATAGAGACTTCAAATCACAAGGATCAGGAGAGGAGAAAGAAATTTCCGTACTGGTCAGCTTTTCCTCAAGGACTTAGAAAAAGGGACATTGGGACAAGCATCGACAGGCACCTTGTGCCTGGCTCCCCAAGGGTCTGGCTGAACTCACATTACCCTCAGTGCCTGGTCCTTTGTCTCATTCCAAGATGGCAGGAGAGAATGAATACTGAGAAGCTGGTTACATAGGAAGCCTGCATTTCATCCCATCCTGGTTAAGAGTCTGAGCCCTCAACCCTGTAAGGTCTTGGAGAGCCCTGGAAATGCCATTCTGGGAAGTTCCTGGTGCCCAATGGCCTGACTTTGGCCTAAAGGTAAATCACCTGGCATGGTGGCCAAAGGTGTTAGAGAGCTGAGGCCTTGTTTTCTCCAGTAGTGTAATAAGGGAATCAAGGGCAAGTTCCCAGAGCAGAGGAGAAGCCTCTACCCCACCAATACCATTGTTCCTTATAGGATCCTAGATCTATACCTAGAGATCCTAGAGGCTAGCAAGTCCACCTTTCCCATTTTTCATATTAGGAAACTGAGGCAGAAAGGGATTGAGTAACTTGCCCAGGATCACCCAGCTTGTGTCTAAGGTAGGATTTGAATAGTTTTTAATGACTGGTTTTCAGCAGAGATTTTTTGATTTTCCTTTTCAGTTTTGTCTATTCTGCTTTTTATGGCTTCCAGCAGGTCATTTCTGGTCTTCAATTTGCTATCATTTCATTTGATTTCTGGGCTTCTTTTTTCCAAGTGTGAGATTCTGTCTTTTAAACTGTTTTCTTTTTGAACTATTTCCCACTTTTCTTGCCAAGTCTCTTCTATCTTTCTCATAATCTCTGGTTTGAACTCCTCCAGAGCTTGTGACCAATTTCCATTGTTTTGGAAGGTTTGGATGTGTTTGTTTGTCTTCTGTTATCTCCCCTTAGTCTGGAGTTTTTCTACATAAAAATTATGGAGGGTTGTTTTTCTTCTTGTGTGTGTGTGTGTGTGTGTGTGTGTGTGTGTGGTTGCAGATTTTAATTCTTGGAATTTGGTGCCTTCTTCCTTTCTGGTCAGAAGTCTGAGTGAGGAAGGTGGGTGATCTTTGTATTGAGTGCCAAAGAGGTTTTTGTCCTGAGGCTATTTTTTGAGTCTCCACAGCAGCATCTGCTGTGTGCAGCCCCGCACTGTCTCTTTGCCCAAGCTCCATGTTCTTCAGTCTCCTGGGGACCCAAGTCTCGCTGCTCTCAGGGGTAAGTCTGTGGTGACCTCCACCAGCCCCCACCCCCCAGGAACCTAGAAGTTGCCTTTCCTAGAAGAACTTTCCGTACAGTGCCCTACAGTGGAGCCCCTTCATTCATCTGACTTTCCTTTTAGTCCTTTTGAGGCACTTTGTCTTTGTTGGTGGAGAGGAGTGGAGAGGAAGAGCCCTGCCTGGGGCCATCTTAACCCGGAATTCTAGAATTTGAATAGGAGTCCTCTGTCTCCATAGAGTGCCCTATCCATTCCACCATGCCACTTCTCTGATCTGAGAACATTCTTAGCTGAGCCCAAGAGGATGCCAAGTGGGAACGAGATGGGAGAAATCTTGACCCAGATCTCCCAGCCTCATCCCACCACCTGCTGGTCAGCCTGGGAAATGCAGCCTGCTAGGGGCCTGCCTTCTGGACCCTTTCCCAGGGCTTGTTCCCTAGGATGGATCATTGGGATTTCGCATGGACTGAGCTCGGGGAAATCGGGGCAGAGGTGTAGGAGAGGCCCGCTTGGGGTGCCGGCCTCCACAGCCTTCTTGTCACTTCTGGGCTTTTGGCCAGTGAACCAGAGACAGGTAGCCCAGAGTGGGGAGGGGCCTGAATCCTGTCTGCCTAGGGTGCAGGCCTCTAGCAATTGCTTTTCTCATGGCTTTCCCATTTGCAATGGGGAGAAAGGAGAAAAGCAAGAAGGACCCTTCAGTACACAAATATTGCCAGCAGTTCTTTTTGGTTATAACAAAGAACTGGAAAAAAACTGAGGGGGAACCCATCCACCCGGGAGTGGCTCAGCATATTGTGGCAAGTAAATGGGATGGAATATTACTGTACCCTCAAGAAATGATGAAAGTCTTGGAGGAAATGAAGATTTCTACCAACTGATGCAGACCGAGGAGAAGAGAAACTCATACTATGACATGACAAAGGACCACACGCTGGAAAGTCCTAAAACTCTGATCAGTACCACACACATGACTCGAGGCCCGGAGACGCACATTTCTGCACATGGCCTATGTGGGAATTTGCATGTGGATACATATTTATGAGGCTTTCTTTTTAAAATTAATTTGGGAGGGGGGCAGTACAGCTGGGAGAGCCAAGCCCAGAGACAGGAGGTGCCATGTTCAAATCTGGCCTCAGACACTTCCTAGCTGTGTGACCCTGGGCAAGTCACTTCACTCCAATTGCATATCCTTTACCCCTTTCTGCCTTGGAGCCAGTACTTAGTGTGGATTCTAAGATAGAAGGTAAGGATTTTTGAAAAATGAGCCTTTGTTGTTTCTGAGAGAAGTTTCTAAAAAGCAGTCCAGCTGACTTTTCCTCCAGTTTAATTCTGGGCCCAATTCTTCATCCATGTGGATGGTGTAGCACACATAGGCAGGTTTGGCACCGATGGACGGCTCCACAGTCTTTCCATCCCAAGGGATGCCATCATTTGGACAAGATCCTTTATCCACTGCTTTTCCTTGCAACAGTGGCCAGACCACGGCCTTTTGAGTTGTCAGAGGGCTCTTCCAAGGGGGCCTGCAGGTTCTGGGCTTCATAGCCTCCACCAACACATGGCCTTCCCACCAGCAGAGACTTCCTCTTCATGTTATTCTTCCTGGGGTACAGCCTCAGTGAGCAGACATCTTGCCAGTGTTAGCCTTAGCCAAGAGAGCCTCTGAAGGCCATCTCTCTTTTCCAGAATAGTGAAGGCCAACAGAGTTCAGGCAGCTGACCATAGAACCCACAACTCAGCAAGTTAGAAACTTCTCATTGCCATTTAGAGCCCTTCCCAGCCTGAGCCCTATTTACCTCTCCAGTTCCCCATTCTTTATTCTAGTGCTTTCCCAGTTTCCCCTGTACAAAGTTTGTCTGTACAGCTGTTGGTCCGCCTTCCTCATTAGGCTTTGAGCTCTGAGAGGGCACAAACTGTCCTAGCACAATGCCTGGCACACAGAGGGCATTTAACAGACATTTCTTAGCTGCCATTAGTCACCTCTCCAAACTAAGATGCAGTTACAGCGGCCTATTTGTTCTCCCACAGCCCTCCACCTCCTGTGCATCCACACTGCCTCTCCCCTCCCATCTCGCCTCTTGGGCTCTCCAACTTCCCCACCTCTGCAGGAAGCCTTTCCCACTGAGGCTCCTTTCCACGATGATGTTTCCGGTGTGTATAGACAGATGTATAGAACATACATTGACATCCCCCTCGAGGGCAGAGACCGCCTTCCTTAGCTGTTCGTCCCCATTGGCACATGGCACTTGGTAAATGCTTGAGGCTTGGGATTGGGAACACAACTGCTGTCTCCAGGGATTACTAAACTGGCTTAGGCTTATTTTGCAGAAGTGAAGAATCCATAATTGTTCAAAAAGGAGCCAATGCCAAGCGATGGGCTGTGGCCAGAGGTAACGCTCTTCACTGGAGCCCTGCCAGGCATGGAGGGGCTTCTTGTTCAGGCAGGGGCCAGGCTAGAGACCCTCTGAAGCAGCTCCTTTGGTGGGCCCAGGCATGGCCACCCTCTCTCAGACACAAACCAGCTCATCATCTTTAAGACATGGAATCCAGAACCTGAAACTGCTGGTGGTGGGTGACAGAGAGGACAAAGCTGGCTACTGCTTCCCACTGAGCCTGGCACCACATAGGGCACTGCTGCCTCCTACTGGACTTGCAGGTCACCAAATACCACCCCCCAACTCAATCTTTCTCCAAGGACCAGATGACCCCAACTCCTTTCCCAACTTAGGCCTTTGAAGTTTTGAAAGCAAACATAATGAGCCTTCACATTTACCCATATTCTGTTTCATCCCCCCGGGTGGCTACGTGGTGCTGTGGATAGAACGCTGGGCCTGGAGTCAGGAAGACATCTTAGTTCAAATCTGGCCTCAGACACTCGTTAGCCTTGTCTGGGCAAGTCATTTAATCCCATTTGCCTCAGTTTTCTCATCTATATCATGAGCTGGAGAAGGAAGTGGCAAACCCCTTGAGTATCTTTGCCAAGAATTGGGCACAATTGAAATGACTCGCCCATCTCATTAAGTAGAGCCGGGACAGGGTTCTTTGGACCTTTTCTCCTAATATTTCAGCAGCACAGCTCCCCAGGTCTCTGACCCCCATCTTGGGACTCTTTGTGTTGATACAGAAGTGGAGCTAAGCCCCTTAAAGCCAGGAGTCCAATCTCATTTTGGTGATCTCAATATGGTTAACGTGTGAATCCCCCCAGCCTTTGCCCAAGTCCCATTGGTGACAGGGTCTGATGCCAGGGGCTTGCCTGGCCCTAAGGAAGAGGCAGCGCATCCTTATGACCTAGACAGGGAATTGAGAGCCCCCTCAGACTGGCACTGAGACAAGAAGAAACAGCTGCGGGTCCTGGAGGAGAGAAGGTGGGGAGGGCAATGGTGGAACTCAGCCCATCTGAACCAAAGAATCCCAAAGTCTCATGTTTGCATGACCCCAAAGAGAAGGAGGAGCCCATCATCAGGTACCACAAGTGTCAAGCGGACTGCACAGACCGGGGAGGGGTGAGTGGGGGGGGCAGAAGCTGGCAAAGGAGTCTCTTACTTAGCTCAAACCCGTCCCTCACTCACTGGAGCTCTTCATTCTTTGTGCCAGGCATCAGACAGGCACTTCATACTTGCTCACTGACTGACTGAGGTTGATTCTGGGGCAGGAGGCCAGGTTAAATCTCTTTGAGATGCCTTGGCCAGGATGCTTTGCAGGGGAGCCATTAGCCAAATTCTCATGTTCCCAGGAGAAATGGACTAGAGGCAAAATGAGCCACACTTCCAGCCCCTCCTCGGGTATACCCCCTGCTACTTCCACACGCCTTTCCTCCTCCCCCCTCAGGCCTAGAGCCTACTAAAACCCCCATTTCTGCCCCAAGAGACGCTCTGGGCACTTTCCTCTTCACTGGGCACGTAGCCTTCCAGGACAGAAGAGGTTTGGGGTGGGTACACTCAGGGATCAGATCTTCAGGCTGTGGCCCCCCCATGACAATCAGCTCAGCCCAGTCAGGTACATGCCCGATGAGGCCAAGATCCCCCACACCTGGCCAGCCAGAGATGGCACAGTCCACAGTTTAAAACAATCTTCTTTACTATGAGACAGATTGATGGCTTCAGTATCAAGGCCCACAGGAAGACTCCAGGAGCCAGCTGGAGACCGGGCCAGGGCCCTCAGGTGAGATGGAAAAGCAGAGCCAGCTGCTTCCACCTTGCCCCTGCTGGACCTGGCCCTTAACAAGAGGCGGTTGGTGGTAGGGCTGCAGAAGGGGCCTAGGAAGGACTGCCTGGTCTAAGGGGAACGGGCAAAGGGGATCAGTTTGTGCTTGGTTGGAGCTCCCTGCTTTAAACTGCGAGAAGAAAGCCAAGGGCCTGGCAGACACCTGGTCCATCATTTTGGCTCTAGCAGAGACCTTCTCTTGGGGAGGGTCCAAACTTGGAAGAGTCCTAGGCAGAGTCCAGGGAAGGGGCCAAGCTGTTCTGCCGCCCTCATTCCTGGGAATTGTCAGGGTTCAGGCTCTCTGGGACAGTGGTCCTTTGGAGGATCAGCTGGCACACCTGCTCTGACAGAGGCTGGGGACAGTGCTGCCTCTCCTTGAGGCCAAACCTCCCTGATTCCATGGGCCCTCACTCCTTGGCCTTGCCCAGGGCCCAGGGGCCTGAGGCATTGTGATGAGGGAAAGGGAAAGACTGGGCTGGAGGCTCAGCCCCCAAGGGAGCAAGATGTGGCTGCAAGGAGAAGCCACAAGCACTAATACCCATTTCCCTCTGCTCAGCCCAGCCTCTTGGACCTCCCTCCCCACCCTCCCAGCCCAGAGCTCAGAGGGGCCAAGGCCTTAATACTGACAGGGGCCAAGAATGCTTGGCAGGACTGGGCAACCTCTATTCCTCCTCCTTTTCCCAACTGGGGTCTCTGGAAGCCAGAGCAGCAGGGTGATGTCAGGGGTGCCGCAGGACGGCTTGCAGGTCATCAGGTAGGGAGCCAATGACAGTGTCAATATACAGGCCCACCCGCTGCAGCGTCTCCTCCTTCACTGGGAGCTGGTGGGCCTGAGCTTGGATCTGGGGAAAGCAAAGCAACTCTAGAATGTGAGTAGATCCAGCTTCCTCTCCCCACCAAAGCCTCGGCTTTCTGAGAGATGAGAGAGGGGCAGTGTAGATGGTCCAGGCCTCAGCAGGGGGCCAGACAGGGGAAGGCTTGCTCTGGTGTCCCTCCATCCCCTCCGGGGCTGTGTACCCAGCAGGAGGTCCTAGTGAAATGCTAGTGGTGAGGGAAGGAGGAAGGAGAGGAGGAAGAAAGCAAGGGAAAGAGGAAGGAAAGGAAGGAGAGAGAAAGAAAGGAAGGAGAGAGCGAAGGAGGGGGCAGAAGAGAAAGGGAAGGGGAGAGAGAGAGAGGGGAGGAGGGAGGGAGGGGATCCAAGCTCACCAGCTTCTCTCGAAGCTTCAGGACAAGGTCAACAATTTCCACCTCAGACTTGTCCTTCATCCAGGTCAGGATGTTCTGCAGGGAGAAGGCAGAGGGACAGCTGTTGGGGCCTCTTGGCTCCTCCACATGTCACCTGTGAGCCCGGGCCCATGCAGTGGCCCCTATGCCAGGGGAGGAGCTACTTCTGGCACTCCCCGGCCCACTTCTCTGTGTAGCTCCACATTGGAGGCTTTCTTGTCTCTACACATCTGTCTCTACACCTTCCCCATTTATCCCTGGTTTTGTCTCTCGGAGTCAAAGGAGAGCAAGGTGAATCCCTCGGAAGATGGTTTGGCTTCTCCAAGCCTTCTCTTCTCCAGGAAAATATCCCGGCCCCCTCTTATTTTCACTTCTGGTTCCCTCACCCCATCTCCGTCACCTTCCTCTTTCCCCCAATGGGGAGCCCAGGCCCTCCCTCCTTCTGGGCCTTCCTAGACCCTCAGAGCAGGCTGAGATGGTAGCAGCTTTGTGGGCTGATTCAGCCAGGATGGCACACCCTGAGTTCAGCTCCCCTAAAGCCCAAGGGCTTTCTGGGCACATACTGCTGTTCCCCGCTGTATTGGGGCAAGCCTTGTGCTTGTTCCTTGCAAGTTTGGCTTCTGTCTGACCCAATCTTGCAGGATCTCCGGGGATGTGGTACCCTTCTACTGTGGGCAAGTCTGGGAAGCCAGAGGCCCTCCCCCAGGCTAAGGGCCTCCTTTCTAAGTCCACTCTTTAGGTCTAGTCATTCAGCCCATTCTGTGGGCCTGTCCTCTGTCCTGCCCACATGACCAGAGGGACGATCAAATAAATGTTCTGTTGCACTCCAACTCTGCTACTTCCTCAGGTGTCTCCATTCTGGCCTCTTCCCTCTCCCTCACCCCATGTTTCTCATTAGCCCCCCAAATTAGGCTTTTCTACCTCCTCAGCATCTGTCATCTGCTCACTTCTCTCCATCCTGCCCCAGCCTGACCACCGTGGTTCAGCCTATAGCTATGCCCTTGGACTCCGGTCCACATTCCACACCAAGGGCAGATCTGACCATGCCATGCTCCTCTTCAAGAAGCTGCAGCGGCTCCCCCTTGCCTCCAGCATCAAAGAGAAACTTTCCATATGCTGGTCCCAACCTTCCCTTCCAGATCCTTCATTTCTCTCCCCCTTATCCTCTCTCTGACTTGGCCATGTTGGCCAGCCTTGCCCCTCTCATACCTGATCTGCTGCCCCGGGGGACTGGAAGGGCTCCCCTCCCTGCCAGAGCCCCTCTGCTTCTCAGAGAGACTACATAAGCCTCGGTTCTCCACAGGCCTTTCCTGATCCTCCTCTCTGAGGGCTGAACATGACCCAGCCCAGGGCCTGGCACCTAGTAGGTGTCTAATCAATGCTTGGCAAATCACTGATACAGTATTTCCCTAATCAACCAGCCCAGGAACCCAGTGCAAAACACTCTTCTTCCCCCAAGGCTAGCCTCAGTCCCCCAGTCCTGAACTGTCTCCACTTACCGCCTCACAGATCACTTCCAGGTGCAGCGCCTCCAGCTTCTGGGTCATCTCCTTGTGCCGCTGTCGGTACCAGCCATCAAAATTAGGAGACTTGAAAAAACGCCTGCCATGGGAAAGATGGTCACTACCCAGAAAGTTCTCTCCCTCTGCCAGGGATTAGGAGAAGTCTGGTAGGGAAGGGGCAGCCCAAGGCAATGCTAGGACTCCCAGAAAGAGTGGGGAGCAGCCCCGCAGCTTATCTGTGAAAGCCTGAAGGCCCTGTGCTTGGCTGAGGGATATCTTAGCTCATGACACTGGATCAGGCTCTAGGTCACAGCCAGTCACAAAGTCAGAGCTAGGACGGCCTACCGATGCTGATGCGGGTCAGACTCTCCACCTCGTGAAGAGATCTCTGAGAGGCAGATGGCTAGCCTCTGCTCAAGGCCTTCCGCCCAGGGCCAGACCCTGCCATTGTCAGGCAGGTCGTGTAAACTCGTCCCATAGTGCCCACCATCTAGCAGGACTGCTGGGAGACCAGAAAGGATAAAGACTGGCACTGAATGTCCTTGTCCATCTTCATTGGCCTTGTTATTATTCCATGGCTGAAGAGGGTCCTCAAGGACCTGGAAACTCTTTCTTCCCTGCCCCCAGGCACGCTGCTGCTTCCCTACCTGTACAGGCCTAGCCAATCACCCTTGAGGATGCAGGTGAGCTGGGGCCCAGCATGCTCCAGGGTCTTCAGGAAGTCATCTTGGCGGAAAGGACGGATCTGGGGAGGAGTCTGTGACAAAGAACAGCTTTGAGTGCCAGGCTGAGAGACCTCTTTCCAGGTAGGGCCTCACCCTTGTTATACAACTTGCTGACCCTCTCAGCCAATAGTCCTGTGCCTGAGGAGACTACCCTGGGGCTGGGAGCTTCAGCCTACAACAGGGCAAGGCTGGGGGAGGACAAGGACCTGGACTCTGGCTCTGGGAGGATAGGTCTGGCAGTGGGGGTAGCTGGGCCCAGACTCACTTTCCAGGGAGTGACTGCCCTCTGCAGGGGCATCAGGCTTGCCATGTAGTGTTCCTGAAGAGAAAGAAAATCTTGATCAAAGATAGGCCTAGGATGAAGTAGCAGAGGCCTCTTCCAGTCCCCCCAGCTACTAGAGCCTTCCTCTTACACACTGGGCTATTTACATGTTGGCTTTCCCATTAGAGTGGGAGCTCCCTAAGGGCAGGGGCTGGTGTGGCCTTGCTTTGTCCCCCCCGGGGCTTAGCCCAGTTCCTGGCATATGATACGTGCCTAATCCCAATGCTTGTGGAATGGGCTCATCACTTAGCTTAGGTCCTGACGGGATCTCCAAGTCTCTCCCTTCTCAGCCCCTTCCTGAGCAGAATTCAGGGGGATGAGCAAAGCAGAGTCCAGGTACCCCAAGGTCCAAGGTAACAAGGGCATGTGCTGCTGAAGGGAGAGGAGAAGAGCCTTCCCGTCTCACCAGGGGGATGATGAAACTCTGGGTGAGCTCCAGGAGGTGCCGCCGAACCAGGGCACTCTGCGCCTCAGAAGGACGCTTCCTTTGGATGCCCTGGGGTGGGGGGGGGGGAGGGAGAGAGCGCCAAGGTCACCTTCTTCCTGCTCCCTGGCCACAGTCAAGGGTCAGGGACATTCAGGGCAGAAGGGGACACTCACCTTCAACAGCCTCTTAACGAGTGTTTTGTCCTTGTGCAGGTAGGTTTTGTAGGCCGTGTAGAGCCCTGAGGAGAGTAAAAGCACTCAATGCTTCATTGCCCAGGCCATCCTCACCCCCTTATCGAGGCCAAGTCCAGAGATGTGGCTGCTGGGTGGGTTCTTGTCCCTCCACACCTGGTCCTGGTCCCCGTCCCTGAGCTCACGATATCCTATGACCCTCAATGCCTCTTTCTCCTCACCTGGCTTGGTGTCCAGGGTCTTCAGCTTGGTGAGTTTCTTCATCTTGACTTGTTTGGGGAGGTCCCCTGTAGAAATATGCTCACTGCACCATGTCTGGAAGGGAGGGCCCAGCTTCCTTGGCCGTCCCAAACATCTGTTCTCACATCTATGGAGCTCACAGTCACCCAGCCTTGACACCCCCCTCCCCCCAATGACATGGGACAGATTGCCCTGGGGTGGCCAGGTCCCAGGAAGCTGTTCTGTGTCTGAAAAGGCCCAGTTTTGTTAGTCCTCTGGGACTCTTAACAGTCTCCAGAACCATGGAGAGGAAAGCCAGGGAAGGGGCTTGGGGAACCCCCCCCATTCCTCCCCCTTGCCCCAGGGCACATGGGCTCAGGGGAGTGAGATCAACCCTCACTCTTGGCTGAACTTAAGGCAGGCCCTGATAGTTACTGAAGGAGACAATTCCTGGGCAAGGCCCTGCTTGGCAGGCAGGCAGGGGCTGCAAACCTCCCCCTGCTCTGAGCCTTACCTGACATTTTGAGCTCTCCAATCCGGAGGATGTGAGGCCAATGCTGAAGTGTTTTGATAAAGAAAGGATTTGTGACTCCCAGGACAACATTGGGTCTAGAGAAAGAGAGAAGAGACGGAGGAATAGAGAAAGGAAAGGAGGGAAGAGGCAGAGGCAGAGAAAAGGCTGAAGAGAAAGGAGGGACTGTATAAGCATCCGACCACCTAGTGCCATCCTGGGGGCCGAGCAAGTGAAGGGCTGAGTGGGGGCACTCACGGGGCCTGGGTCCGGGTGGTGTACTCCTTGAACTCGCTGTCATGGATAGTGAAGTAGGGCCGATAATCACCACAGAACTTGAGAGGGCTCAGACAGCTGCAGCAACAAAGCAGGCATGAAGAGGCCCGGAAGGCCCAGATCCCAGCACCTAGAGCTCCGGAACTTTGGGGAAGCCAGAGCCTGGACTCTGAACCTAACTTTTCTTGGCTCCTGTCCTGTCGGGACTTCTGTGGCTGGGCCAGGATGAGGTCTAGAGGGGCTTTTCCTGATTGTGCCAGCCTCTACTGCACATAATGGGCTAACAGGTAGAAGCCTGGCACTCAACAGGAGGCAGGTGAGTTGGGTCAGCCCAGGCTGGGCCACTTGAACAAGGAGGGCAGTCTCAGGAAGAAGGCAGCTAAGGAATTGTGTCCCAGAGTGAGGGCTTGGCCCAAATCAGACTCAGGGTTCCCAGGGGAAGGACCCCAGAGGTAGTTGGGTTCAAACCCCTGAGTGCACCCTGTGCTTGACAATCTCCTGGGAGACAGCAAGAATTCCCAGACCCACAGAGCTGGAAGGTCACCTGGAGACTTGGGCCCTGTGAGGGCGAGGGAGCAGGCTTGGCTGAGGTCCAAGGCCTGCTCTCCTGGCTCTTCCTGGCCACCAGCATTTCTCTGTGCAGGTGCCCCTATAATAGTGAGGAGGACCCACGGTGCTTATGGGGCTAACGAGGAGCTCTAAGCTCTTTCCCCCATGTTTCATTTGATCCTTATAACTTCCCTCTCTGGGATGTGGCAGAGGTGCTATCATTCACTCCGTTTTAGAGATGAGGACACTGAACTCAGAATGGTTGGAGGAAAGTGGTCTCACAGGCTGCCCCTGAGAACACCGGGCAAGCAAAGGAGGGGGATGGCTGGAGGGCAGTCCTGATGTCTGGATGACAGAGATGCCACCCCTGGGGTGAGTGCTGGCAAAGGGGCAGAGCCCGGGAACCCAAATTCTCAGGTGTTACCTTGTCAGGGCCAAAACCATTTCTGAAGAGATGGTTGGAGATGGTGCCATGACCACAAGGGGCTCCCCCAAGAGCATCAGCTCCCACAGCAACTGGATGTGAATCAGCACAGGCTGGAAACACCTGTCAGTGACAGAGGAGGGTAGAGTAGAGTAGTCCCAGATAGAAGGGAAGGTGCTGACCACGTGAAACTTAGGATGCAGCTCCTAGCTCCACTCCTGACAAACTGGCCTTCCTCTAAAATGGACTTTCTCTTTTTCTCTAAGTCAGGACAATGGGAATCAGAAATGCCATCACCACCACTGTCACAGCACCTCTGATGGGCACTCGGGGTCATAGAGAGCCAAGCTGAATGTGGGTGCCTCACTATTCGATAGGAAGCAGGCACTCCTTCGATTTCAGTTAACGATTTAATGTATATGGCTTCCATCGTAATCCTGGGTTTTTTTATTTTCAGCTTTTACAAATATGCTTCTCTTCTGGAGTGGGAGGGTTTTTTCAGACTGACTAGTTGAAGGTTCCAGGACACCAAACATGAAGAAGCCTCAACTTCCCTCCATGGAGTTCTTGCTTGAGACTTGCCTCCTAGGGAGACCGGCCATCCCGAGGTCTGAAGCTTTTTGCTGGCCTGGCTCCTTGGGGTGGGGACTATATTTGTGTCCTCACAGGCAGGCAGGTCTGAGTGCTACCTGGAGTTCCTGTCGACCCCTTAGGACCACTGCCACTCCCAGTGTGGCCATGCTGAGGCTTGGCTTAGCCTGAAGGATAAATCTGGGGCAGGAATGACTTGATTGGTCCTCTCCCCCACCCCTTTGCCTACTCCCCCAAGAAGCAAGAAGACAGCAGGACACAATCAAATCTTCTTTCTTTCCTAAAAACCAAGACCTTCCCGGACTCAAAACTGGCAGAGGAAAGACCACAACAAAATGGAACAACAGCAATGGCCAAGCCTTCGTACTCTCTACTGCCTGCAGTGCTGGGGGAAGCCCTGGTGTGTGCAATTGGGAAGAAATGGAGAGAGCTGTCTGCCTCCTCTCTGAGGAGGCCTAGAGGCTGCAGGTACTGAGGGCTTGGGTGAGAGGTCAGGCAGGGGACAGTTAATATCAGCGTCTGAACTGTCTGAGCTTGGTTCTTGTCCCAAGTTGCCATCTGCTAAGTCCCTAGGCCAGAATGGTCTGCTGACAGCCCCTTAACACGCAGAGCCCCCCTGGTCTTCCTTTCTCATATCAATACAGCTAGGCTTAAAATAGTGCCTAGAGCATGACACCCGGATTTAGGATTTCCCAGAAAACGTGTCCCTGCAAAAGGGAAAAGAAAGGTGACTAAGGAGAGGGGAAGGTGGTGGGTGTGGCCAATAGGTACTACCCAGAAAGGTCACTGTCCCTTCAAATCTTATACAATCTTGATGGCCCAGGGCAAGTCCTGCTTCCTGGAACCCCTCTCCTGGACCATATAGCTCAGTGTCCACATCCCTCAGAGGCTTCTTGCTAGCTGACCTTTTTCCCACCAAGGTTACTAATGACCGTCTCCTCTTTGCCAAATCCAAGAAAGGCCCCTCCATCTTCTGCCTTTGCTCCCTCTGCACCTCAGATACCACAGGCCAACTTAAGCTGCACGACCCTTCCCTTTCTTGGCCTGTCCTCCTGCTCATCTAATAACTATAATATTGTTTTTGTTTTATGGATGCTTTTGTTTTTAACAGCATATTTATTAAGCCCCTGCCATATGCTCCTTCCTTTGAACTAAAGATTTTGTTAAAAAAAGTTCAATGAAAGGGAGACAGCTAAGTGGCTCAGGGAATTAATAGCCAGGCCCAGAGATGGGATGTCCTGGGTTCAAATCTGGTTTCAAACACTTCCTAACTCTATGACCATGGGCAAGTCACTTAATCCCGATTGGCTAACTCTTACCACTGTTCTGTCTTGGAACCAATTCATGGTATTGATTCTAAGATGGAAGGAAAAGGTTTTTTAAAAAGCTCAACAAAAGCAATTGACAGAGGTTGCTTTTGAAAGCCTATAGAACATCCTCTACCCATCGAGCCCAGTCCCTTACTCCTCCATCCATGAAAGGAAGGAGGTGGACTTTCCTATCTCTTCTCCCTGAGTCCTCCCTCTGGTCTCTTCCTTCTTCCTCTGATTCCTAAATGAACACCTTCCCCAAGGACCATGTGCACATTAATTAGATCATCTCCTCCCATGGCTTTGAGGTTCTAGATGCCTTAATAATGGGATCTCACTTGAGGCTCACGACCACTATGAGGGTGGGTGATTTTCTTTTGATCCCAAGTGCCAAGCCTCCAATCCCTGGGACCTATGGGTGGAAGGGACCTCTCTGAGGTCTGACCAATATCTGACCAAGAATCCCCTCTACATCAAACCCGACAAGTGGACATCCCAACCCTGTGTGAAGAACGCCTTGCAAGCAGGAAAAGAAACTCGTCATTCCTGGAGGCTGCTGTCCACGCTCTCATCCAGATGGTATTGACCCTCTTCCAGGTCTTCCCCTTGCTGCCAGTTGTGCCTCTGGGGTCAAACCACAAAGTGAGTCCTTCCTCTCCAGGACCTGAAGCCAGACATCATGTCCCCTGAACGCCCTCTCTTCTTGGCTCCACAAGTGCAGAGAATCTCAGAAGTTAGACCTGAGGGGCCATCCAGTCCAATCCTACTAGGTGGAGACCTTTGATTAGAGCCCACTGGATTAGGGGTCACTCAGCATCTGCACGAAGAACTCCAGGAAGGCAAAGACAACAGAGAACAGAACAGAGGCAGTTCATTCCACTTCCAAATCACAAATTCTCGGGATATTTCTCCTGATGTCCAGCTGCCATCAATCAGTCTCGTCACATTCCCTTTGTGTAGAACCTTTTGAAAGTCTATCCATCAGGTTAGCATTCTGCTCAAGATGAACTCTCTGGCCTTTGGACACTCCTCTTTCCTCACCACCACAATGAAGGCAACAGATCCTCCTGGGCCATGTCCTTGGACATGGACCTGAAGGGACACAGAACAGAGAAACTTTCCTTCTAGAGGGTACCTATCTGAAAATCTTGTGGCCACCAGAAACATCAAAGGCCACGGTGGAGAGGCAAGGGAGTCTCTGGACTGAGTAATTGCTAAAGAGTCATGATACACAGGAACCAGCGGAGTTCTTCCTTTCCTGGTGCTTGAAATCCTGGTGGGTCTTGAAATCCTAAAGACTTCCCCTTATGTACATGTGCGTTACACCTAGGGTGACCCTCTACATACAGAACACAACACGGTGGTCTCTGGTAGAAAGAGAAGCTGAGAAGGAGAGGAGGAGTATCTGCTGTTTATGTGCCCAGGCCCAAGTTAATGTGCTTTTGGTCAGGTTAATAAAGGCTGCCTCAATTTAGCAGACTGTGAGTGAATATGGACACCTGGGAACCTAGAGACGCTCAACTTCTGGTCTCTGGGCTACCCTCAAAGGGTGTCCTCTTCCAGGCATCTCCATTCTCTTAAGTCCCTTCTCCTGGATACATCCCAATGTGTCTCACTCTTTCCTAAAATGGAGCAGTGAGACCCTCTTACAGAGTGAAGGTGGCATCTCCTGTAGGAGAGTGCCATCTCAGGATGAGAGGCTAAGGGCACTCTGAGACCAAGCAGAGAGCCTGACAGTTCTTCCTACTGAATATCATCTCCCTGAATCTGGCCCATGGTGTTGGACTTCAGCTCTGCTCTTCAGGGGGTTTGGGGCTTCTCCTATAAAGTGTGGATGGATCATGGCCAAGGACAGAGGTTCTGCCAAAAGACTTCTTCCTGGATGACATGAACCTCTTTATCACTATTTTGTGGATCTGGTTATTTTACCAGTTCTAGAAACAATAATAGTTTTCTCATTGAATTCCAGTCTCTCCATCTCAAGCAAAAACAATCTATTTGGTGGCTGCAGCATCACTTTCATCTGACCCATCCAGTCCAAGATCTCATCAAAGGAAGAATGGCCTGTTCTGTATAAAGCCCAGCTGGCTTACAGTGATCAGTCTCTGTCCCCCCCCTTGCACAGGGCTCCCCAATAATCTCCTCGACAATCAAATACATTCCAGAATTTCATCAGAAAGAGAAGTCAAAGTCATGTATCTAGAGAGTGTTGGCAGGTTTGCCCTTCACCAGTCCTGCCCATATCTTTCAGAGATCACTGGGGTCTAGCAAGGATGCCTTCTGCCAGCTCTCCCAGGACATGTTTCACTTGGTTCTAAGGCCAAGTGAACTCAGTGGGCATGGGAGCCAGATGCTGCTCCATCATCTCACACTGGATGTCTATTCCCTGCTAACAAACTTTGTTCCCCCTTCTCACTGTAGAGACCCTTCTTAAAAGAGAAGAAAGAGGTTCATCATTCCCTCCTGTGACCATCCATCCACTTGTTGGCTGGAAAGAGTGAGCGAGCGAGCTCTTGGGCTTGTCAGAAAACTACCGACCGCTACTCCCTCAACCCCACCCCCAAAACACACACACCTGCACTTGTGACCTTTGCTCTAAAACCAGACCCCTCCTAAGTCATGTCCTACATCCCTGAGTTGGACACTCGAGTCATCAGGGATCTTCCCTCTCCCTCACACCAGTGCCCAGCTTGACCAGTACAACCCTTTCTCCATTCCATCACCCATCATCTCACTTTAGCTCCTCCTAACTTCTTACCTGGACAGTTGTAACAAGACCCCTGGCCAGCAGCTCCCCTTCTCCAGCCCCCTCAATTCACCATTCTAAAACTGCTCTTCCTGGTGCCCAGCTCTCATCAGTGTCTTCTCTGCTCAGACACTGCCCACGGTGCCCTTCTATCTATGAATACAAACACACAGCTTAGCCCAGCCCTACTGGCCCTTTGGGAAGGGCCCAGCCTTCCATCCCACTGCTCTGGTGACGAACTAGAGGCCTTGCCACCTGGCCCACCTCAGAGTTTCCCACTGCTATGCCTCTGCTCATGGCTTTTTCATCATTTGGAAAATGATCTCTCCACCTCCTGCCTACTAGGATCAAATGTCCCCTTCAGGTCCACACTCAACACTGGCCTTTTCCTGAAATGGTCTGTGTTTCCCCAAATTCTGAGCATTCCATGACACTCTGGGGGGGTGCTCTGCACCCCCTCATTAGGCAAGGAGCCCTGAGCCTAGCTCCCTCTGCCCCCACTGCCCAATGTCCCAGCAGGCTCCTGAATGAACACTCTAGCACAGGGGTCGGCAACCTTTTTGGCCGTGACAGCCATAAACGCCACATTTTTTAAAATGTCATTTCGTGAGAGCCGTACAGTGCTCACAGTGCCGCTCCTGTAACAGCGCCTGAAAAAAAATGGACTTCATGGCTCCTGCAGAAAGAGCCAGATCTGGCCCTCAAAAGAGCCATACGTTGCCAACCCCTGCTCTAGCAGTTGGCCTGTTTTCCAAACTCTTACCTGAAAAGATCCAGCTCATTAACACTGGAGAGGACTAACGGGGCAGGCAGCAGGTTCTGGGTGGAAGAAGAAAACCAAGAGTCAATACTGACCCTGGGAGTGAGACCTGACGAAGCATGGCCTGGGGGCAGAGCAGGGCCAAAAGCTCCAGGGGCCACCCATGCTGGTCGAGCAGACGGGGCATGGAGGGCAATGCTTCACCCTGGAGATCTAAGGCCTGGGTACAGTTGGGAAGGAGCTAGCGGATAAGGGTACTCTGGGTGTTAGAGGTAAGTGTGTGCAGTGCATGTGTGTAATGTGTGTACGTGTATGAATGTGTGTGCAGTGTGCATGTGAATGTATAATGTGTGTGCACCCCAGCACCTGAGAAATCGGCAGAGGGCAGGAATGAGGGCACCTGGGGTCTCTTACCTCCTGGTGAAACTGCTTTCCAGGACTTGCCTCTAACTTGTCCACACGAGATGGGATCCGTACCTGCAAGAGTCAGGCCAGGCTCAGCTCTCTGGGGCTCTCTCCAGACTGGGCCCTACTTTGCTCAGCCCTGCTCTGTGGAGGGACAGGCTCCTGCTCTGCCATCCTGGGGCCCTCAGAGGCATGAGCCTTTGCTTACCCCCTTCCAAGCTGCCTCTCTCTTTGGGCCTCTAATTATTGGCTGGTCTCCTCACAGGCTCTGCCTCAATGGGCCTTCCAGGAAGTTTCCCTGGTTGCTGCTGGCTGTGTCCTTAGACTGAGCAGAACCATTTTCCTCTCATCTTTAGCTAGGCTTGTGGACCTCACCTCCCTCAGCCTGAAAGGTGACGTTGGGGGCAGGACCTTGAACTGCATTGGCATAGGGAACTCCCAGTGAGGAAACTCCACCCACCAAACCACCCAGCATTTGCTGGTCACTGGGGAATGGAGAGCCTGAGCTTCCCAGGGCACCAGGACTCAAAGGTCCTTGTGTGGCCACAGACAAGGGACTTGGCCTCAGGTCTTCTGAGCCTGAGGCTAGCCTTTTTGGCTACTGTTTTAACTCAAAACAAACTTGTATTCCTTAAATGTCCCAGAATTGTTCAAAGGAACTTGTATGGTCAAAGCTCCCCAGCCCTGAACTTGCAGATTCATTTTTTGGACCTAAATGTAAAAGCTGTTAGAGATCCCCATTAAATTTCCCGTTTTTAGATTGGATCAACCATTCCTGCTTGGTAAAATCTTTTTGGAATCTAATCTGCTGTGCAGAGTCTTGGATCACAACAACTCCCTCCCCACCCCCCCAAGCTTTGGACCAGCATTATGGACATTACTTAACTTCTGCCTGCCTCAGTTTCCTCATCTGTAAAGTAGGGATTCTAATAGCACTAATTATTAGTGAAGGTTGGCTTTAGGTCTTGCTTCTGACACTTATTAGTTGTGTGACTGTGAGTGAGACCCAGCTTCTCTGGGCCTCCATTTCCTAACTGGGGAAAGGGGCCACCACCTCGCAGGGTTGTAGGAAGGATCAGAAAATCTTAGCGTCTCATCCAAATGTCCCTTGTTATTATTCACAGATCCTTGGGGCACACCACAGAGACCCTCTCACTGTACACCAGAGATACGTGCAGCTCATATCAAACAAAGCAGACTCAACTCGCTAACAAAATCAGTAAGAGCACACCGAGACACAGGTCAGGCTAACAGCTGGTTTTCAACTCAATCCTGGGCTTGCAGAGATGCATCTCCGTTTGAATCTGACATCAGTGCTGGTTCACGGATGGTCCCTCATTAACCAGTTTCTGATCACTTAATGGTCTTGTGACCCAGACCTGTGTGCCACAAGGGCAGTGCCAGGGTGTTTTCCTCCTGTCCTGAGATCTAGCCATGCTACAGCCTCCTCCTCTTCCTGGTCACCCATGAATCCTGGCTCCTGTCCGGCTCCTCATTACCTGCATGACGACTCCCATCACAGGCAGATTCAGAGTCTGTCCTGGCACTGGGGGCGGCCACTGGTCAATCTCGTTGCACACTGCCAACATGTCGAGAAGTTAGGAGAGGGCCCAAGCAACCAAGCTGGCTCTCGTTTGAGGTGGTCTCCCTCCGTGAGAGGGAGACTGTACCAGACACGAGTAGCACCCATGCCAAGGGGGGAGGAAGGGGGCATTTGGAGAACCTGTACTAAACTGTCTGGGACCTAAGAGGGAACAGCGGGCAGAGCTCCAATGGGTAATTTTAGCCATAGGTAATCATGCCTGGCCTGAGCTCTGGCCATGGTGGCAAAGCTCAGTAACTAGGAGGAAAGCCACAACATTGGTCTAACATTTATATTGTGCCATGCCAGGCACAGGAGAAAAGACTTTTTTCAAGAACATGAGCCCAAGGGGGAGCCTGTGGGTCTAGCTTGGAGACAAATTTCACCTTGTGACCCCCCCCTGCATGTGTGCCCTCTTGACCCCTTGCCTGCTATTCAGGCCTGCTCCTACCATCTGTGGGCTCACCTGCTTCCAAACATGGAACCAACTTCTCAAAGTACTCGGGAGCGATAAGGTTCAGCAGTGACTGGAACAAGTTCACATAGGGCAGGCGGGACACTAGCACCAGTGACTGGAAGGGAGTCACAGTGTGGAGGGTTAGTGGGCACGGGTACTTTTTCCTTGATGCCTTCTGTTTTTACATCACTACCCTTTCTGCCACTGAACAAAAAAGTGCCTAGTTCTGCCCGGGCCTACATTCAAGAATAGACATGCTGTTCTGCTTTCGACAGGCAGTTTGGGACAGCAGGCAGAATGCCAGACTTAAAAGTCAAAAAGACCTAGCTGGGTTCAAGCCCTGCTTTAGATGCCTATAATCTGTGGGACTGTGGGCATCCTGCCAGCTCCTGGGCCTCAGTTTCCCTGCTCTGTAATATGAAGGGCTAGCCAGGTCTAGATCTGGAGTCCTGTGATGTAGTGGCTACAGGCCAACATTGTGAACTGGGTCCCCTTGAAGGTCCATCGTGGTGGGGGCCATGTCTGAAATTGGAGATGCTGCTACCTCCATGGCCCTCATGGGGGACAATCATTCAAAGAAAAGGGAGATGGGAATGACTGGAGAAAAAAGGGATAGATGTGTATGTAGTCTGGGTCCTGGCTGGCAGGATCCTTGGCCCCTACTTCTGCACCCTAATTCTCACTACCACAGTCAGCCACAGCCTGCCCCTCCACTTGTGAACAATGGGCACAGGGAAAAGGAGCAAGCCTGGGAGAGGCCACCTTGCCCATCTACCTGCCGCTTCTCCCAGCATCACTTGGCCCAGCCCACTTCTCTTCTCTGCTGCCTCCCCCCAAGCTCCAGGACCTCCCAGGGGCAGACCTTACCTTCTGGAAGTAGCCTCTCTTCACAGCATTGTCCTTCACCTGCCTGAAGTACACGTAGCCAAAGAAGTGGGCAGCCTCTCTCTGGAAAAGATAGGCAGCTGTCAGGAAGTATCCCAGGCCAGTATGGGAGCTGCCAAGACTCAGGCTTGCCCGTTGCCCTGTCTGCCAACCAAAGGGCTCCACTTGGGGAAAGGACCCAGAGATGGGGATTGGGGTTGCCTTCTCCTACACGACCAGACACGGTCTCACTGATCCTCCCACACATCAATGCTAGGGCTCAGGCTTAGAGAGGAGGACCAAAGAAGGCTGAAGGAGAAACAGGTACAGAGGACCTTCCAAGAACACTAGCTAGGGCTAGTTAATGGCTCTGGCCAGAAGACTCCAAAGCACCAAGCAGGCTGGGCTTAGCAGGGAGACCAAGCCATGGCTACTAAAACAGGAAGCTACAGGAGGGCAGGGACCCCCTGCCTTCTTCATCACCTTTGCCTCCACCTTCCACAGGCCTTACACCTTGCAAAGATTTAAGCACTGCCTGAACAAATGTAACTTTGTATTTGCCCTCTTGTTAAAAGTCAGACCAAGCCTGAGGGGGCAGTCAGGATGTGGAGGATTGGGAGGAGGCAGGGAAGGAATGGCTTCCCATCCCCTCAGCAGGGCCAGGGGAAGCTCTCCTTCACAAAAGGCTCGTGGCGTGGGCCAAGCCGACCTGTCCCCAGAGTCCACTTCCCAGAAGGGGTCAGGCCTGTAGCTCCTGTCTGTATGCCTAAGCTGAGCAAGCCTCTCAGCTGGAGGCAAACAGGCCTGAAGAGCCTCTGCCCTCAGCAGGATGGGACAATGCCTAGACTGCAAAGGGGGCAGGGCAGAATGCTAACGCACCAACTCCTTCCTGCCCTGGCCTATGTGAACAAGGGGCTTTGAAGGGCGACTAACGTGAGGTCACTTCTCCACTCTGGGACAGTCCAGCAACAAGCAGGCTTTTGTCTGTGGCTAATGGACCAGCCCCAGCTAATCAACGTCCTTGGACGGATCAGCTTAGAAAGGACATTTGCCTCCTGGAGTCTAGGGGCCAAGTGTGGGATCTGCAGCAGTGGCCAGGGCTCCCCTAAGCAAGGAGACCTGGTGGTTCTGGGGATGTGCCAAGCCTCTCAGAGACCTGCGGGGTCCACCTCCCTGACACCCTCACCCCGTGGGACAGAGGAGGGCCGAGAATGAGCCTCCTGACCCACCTGTGCTTTTGGCAGGAGCCCAGGGAGGGAGGCTAGAATCCACTACCACATTCTGTCTGTGGTCTAGACAGGCCTCAGTTGGGCACTGTGGCTCACTCACCTGCAGTGTCACGGGGGCCCCTTTGTTATAACCATCATCATCATCAATAGAGTGTGGGCTCCTCTGTCCCCCGGACTGACGAAAACGGAAGCTAAACTGGGTATCCCCAAGGCAGCCTGAAAGAAGCAAGGCCCGACCCAGTTACCCAAGCTATGGCTGGCACCCTTGCCCATGTCCTAGTGCTGAGCCTACTCCTCACTGAGTCTCCAGTACCCAGTATCTGTGGAAGCCCCCAAAGATGGCACAGTTCAAGGGTAGCACCAGTCATCCCCAAGCCCCAGAAGGTGGAAGCTCATTGACCGCTCTAAACTCCAGCTGCCCTGGGAAAGAAGAGTCCTGAGCATGGGGCAAACTTGGTTTCAAGCATAGAAAACCAGTGGCCGGCTCCAGACCTTGACCAACTCCATGGTCTCGGCACCTCTTCTGTGCAAAAACTCTGGGATAAGAACAGGACATCCCCTCTGCACCTTTTCAGAAGCCTTGTGTCCTGAGAAGCCCGATAGGGAACTCAAGAAGGGGGTCAAAAGAAGAGGGACAGGTTCACATGACTGTCAGGAATCCGAGCTGTTCCAGTACATTCACGAGGAGAAAGTTCCAAGTGTCCACCCCTGCCTTTCAGCAAAGGAAGCCTCAAAGGCAGCCCTCCTGCCTTCCTGCCTGCTTTCCTTTAGCTGCTCCTTTGGCTCCAGCTGCCACAGGCACTCCCAGATCCCTCTTCACTGGAAACACTCTCAGCAAAAAGAGAACGGACTTGGCCTTGGGCACTCTGAGAATGCTGCGAAAGGGCCCTTGACCACTGCGCTCAACACGGAACACCAAACAGGCTGGTCAAGATGACAGACACTCTCAGGGATTTCTCTCCTGGGAAGTGACTGCTGAGGTGCTTGGGGCAAGGCGAGACTGGAAGCTTTCAAGTCCAGGCTAAAGGTTAGGGCTGTTGGCACTGGCAGCAGAAGAAGGAGCCTTCCTGGAGCTGACCAAGGCCTGATGCCATCCAGGGGGCGGCTTACTGCCTTCCCACCAAGGGGAGGACAAGGGCCTGCCCATCACAGATACCTGGCATAGCATCTGGGCACATGTGTGGTAAAGCCTTTCGAGTCAGAAGCCTCAAGTTCTGACCCTGCCACACACAGACTGAGGCACGTGACCTGTTTCCTTGTCTGTAAAATGGGGAGAACACAGCTACTATCTAGTCTACCTCACAGCATTGTTGCGGGGAAAGCACTTTGTAAAATACATTCTAGTAGACAAAGGTGAAATATTCCTATTCTCATCACAGAGATGAGAGGAGCCATTTTCACTGGGAAACTATGGCCACTTCAGGCCCTTCAAGTCCTTGAAGCCCTCGAATCCATCCTCCAAACTATTACCTTATAAAATAGACAGTGACTTCCCCCATTCTATGGAAGGTAAAGCTGTGTATGGCAAAGAAGCTGGGCCTAGCCCCCTCTGTGCCTGTATCTTCTCCTTCTTCTATACCCTGACCCCTCCTTCAAACATGCTGGGGGGTGGGGGGTGGGAGGGGAGTCACTTACCTGAGTAGGAGTCAGGAAAAGACAAGTAGCAGATGCTGGTTTTCTGTAACAGACAGGAAAACACAATGAAACTCCAAGGTGTAGCTGTCTGAAGGGAGTTCCCAAGAGGAAAGGAGACCTACCTCCTTCTCCGTCAGCCTCGAGTCATAGGGGTACACCAGCTGTAGAAAAAACAAACAGAACCTGTTACAGTACCATCAGCCTATCTCCAGGCTCTCCCAAGGCCGTGGGGAAGGAGGGGATGTGTTCACTGTCCCCCCCTTTGAGAGGGGGGAACATGGTACTCAGCTCCTTTCAAAAACCCCAACGAAGTCCAGGCTTCTCTCGTCCCTCCTTGTCCCCTCAATGAGGGCAGAATTAAACTGACACCAGAGTGGAAAACCAAGATGCCACATCAACACAGATGTTTCCAGGGACAAAGAATTGTAAGGCAGGCAGACTGTAAGGCAGTGCTCTCTCTGGGTTAGCATGCAAGGGAGGGGAATCATCCTCATATTCCAGAGTTGGAGCTTGAGGCACAGAGAGTGGGACTAAAGGGATTAAAAAGAATACTGAAGCCACCAGGCAGCCAGCACAGGCTGAAGAAAAAAGCCTGGGATTCAGGATTCTGAGGACTTCAAAGCTGCAGGAAGGCCTTCTTTTACAGTTAGTTTTTAATGGAAGGAGCAAAGCAGAAAGATAAAAGGGGGGGTGGGGAGCCAGGTCTAGAGACGGGAGATTATGGGTTCAAATCCGGCCTCAAACACTTCCCAGCTATGTGACCCTGGGCAAGTCACTTAACCCCCATTGCCCACCCCTTACCACTCTTCTGCCTTGGAACTGATACATAATATTGATTCCAAGATGGAAGGTAAGAGTTCAAAAAAGGAAAGAAAAGATAAAAGGAACATTTCCCAGCAATGATTTGCTATGGTCTACACAGGTGCTTAAAGTGCAGAGGGGATACTGAGGCCCTAGTTGGAGGAATGTGGATATACTGACTGAAGCAAATTAGTCACATGGGATTATTTTGAAAACTGTCACAAAATCAAAACAACAATGTTGCTTCCAAAATAAAGAGGCGAAGAAGGTGGAAATGTCTGATTCACACACCCCTCATGAAGCCCTAGAGGGCCAAAAGAAAAGCAAAGAGCCTCTGGGCTCTGCCCATAATATCTCTGCACCATGACTTGGGGGCGGCTCCCCCATAGACACATCACCCTTGGTTGCTGGAGAGGGCAATGATCAGCAGACACTGTGATGTCTGCACAAGAACTGGACAGGGAAATGAGAAATAAAGACAGAAGAGAAGGGGAGTGGGTTGGGGCAAGGATAGAGGGAGCCTCCTAATGGGGAAGAGTTGATCAGAAGAGAAAAGGAAGGCCTGGAACGGCACCAGGCCCATTCACCTTAACTGTGAAGGTCTATTTGGTGAAGAGGTTGGGTTCAAGAGACTAAGGTTAAAAAAGAGAGAGAGAGAGAGAGAGAGAGAGAGAGAGAGAGAGAGAGAGACACTAAGGTTAAAAATAAAGAGCACTAATTAAAAACAAGGCATCACTTCCCCCTTTTTTGGCATGAAAAAATTCTACTCTCAATTTTTTTTGTGGCAAAAATGGTGATCCACGCAAAGCATTTTTCAAACCTTAAGTTGTTCTACTGTTCTATTCTAAATAAAAAATGAGGTCTCTTTTATAGTGGTGTTCAGAAAAACTGGTAACATCAACCAGCTTCAAGCTTCCAACTTAGAACTATATCTCAATGTAAGAGTCTAGACACATCTGGAAATATTTAGTATATTAAATATATAGATCCAAGAAGTATCAAATTAGTCTTTTATCAAATGGTGTCAAACTCAAATAGAAATGGATTCCTGTATTGACTCAGAAAAATCACACACGAACAGTTATCTTCATTGCCTTCTATTTTTATTTATTTCACTAAACATTTCCCAATTACATTTTAACCTGGCACCATGGCATTGACAAGGTCTCTAATTTAGTTTTTATTTTTAAATACATTTTTTCTGTCTTCTGTTTCTTACATAATTTATTATTCTCAGTATCATCATTTCCTTCCTTCTCCCTCTTAAAAAGTCATCCTGGATTACAAACAGTACTTAAAAACAAACAAACAAACAAACAAAAACTCAACTCTTACCTTTTATCTTAGAATCAATACTGGGTATTGGTTCCAAGGCGGAAGAGTGGTAAAGGCTAGGCAATGAGAGTTAAGTGACTTGCCCAGAGTCACACAGCTAGGAAGTATCTGAGGCCAGATTTGAACCCAGGACCTCCTGTGCCTAGGCCAGGTTCTCAATCCACTGAGCCACCTTGCTGACCCCAATTATATTTTTAAAAAGACAAAAAGAGAAAAGAGAGGGGAAAAAAGATCAGGACAACTGATAAATACATTGAAAAATTCCAAAAACATGTATGATGTGTGACTCTTGTGGGTTGGAGGTGACTTCTCATCTCTCTTCATTCTGGGTCCAGTCCTGCTGGATTGTAATAATTTTGTTATTTTTTGCTTTTTTGGTGTCACTTCTTTCTACTTCTGTTGTTGTAGTCTTTCAGGAGACTATTTCTTTGGTTCTGCTGACTTTACTCTGCATCAGTTCATATAGACCTTTTCATGCTTCTCTGTATTTCTCATTCTTATCACTTTATATTCCATTACATCCAAGGACCACAATTTACTGAGTCATTCCCCAATCTATGGCCATCTTCTCTGTTTCTCACTTTTTGCTCTCACAAAAGGGGCTGCTGTCAATGTTTTGATGCACCTAGGGATCTTTTTCTTGTCACTAGCTTCCTCGGGGTCCACGCCTAGTAATGGAGTCTCTGGTTCAATGGGTATGGGCACTTTAGTCACTGTATTTGCATAATTCCAAACTGCTTTCAAAAATGGTTGTGCCATTTCACAGCTTCACCAACAATGTCTATTAGTTTGCCTACCTTGCTACAAATCCCTTCCACAGACTGTTGACATTTTCTGGGTACTTTTTTGCCAATCTGCAGGTTATAAGAATCTTGGAATAGTTTTGATTTGCATTTCTTTTAGTATTAGCAATTTGGCTTATTCTTTAATGTAGTTGAAGATGCTTTGCAATTTTCCTATGAGAACTATTAACTTCGTAAGATTTGACAGTGTATCTTTTGGGGGATGACTATTAGTCTTAGGTATATTTATTGCTTACGAATCTTAGATATTAAGCTCTTATCAGAGAAATGTGATATGAAAATCTTTTCCCATTTACCAGCTTCTTCTGTTAGCCTAGATGCACTTATCTTGTCCGTGCAGAATATTTTCAGTTTCAGCTATCTTTTTTTTTTTTTTGCATTTAGCTCTATCTCTTGTTTGTTTAGGAATGGATTTCATACGTATATATGATTTGTTTCTCTTCTCATTTTTTCATCATATAATCTTTAATCTTAATGATGCGTATTCATTTAGAATATACTGTGGTGTCAGGTGTAAGGCATTGGTCTAAACCTAATTTTTGCCAGACTCCATTTTTCCCAGCAGTTTTTTTGTTTGTTTGTTTTTTAAACCCTTGTACTTCGGTGTATTGTCTTATAGATGGAAGATTGGTAAGGGTGGGCAATGGGGGTCAAGTGACTTGCCCAGGGTCACACAGCTGGGAAGTGGCTGAGGCCGGGTTTGAACCTAGGACCTCCTGTCTCTAGGCCTGACTCTCACTCCACTGAGCTACCCAGCTACCCCCTACCAGCAGTTTTTTTTTAATCAAAAAAGCAGTTTTTTCCTGGGTAATTTATGTTTCCAAGTTCTAAAAATATCCCTTGGCAATCAGAATAACATAGCACTGAAAGGATAAACTAACTTTGTTAGTACTATCATATTTATTGCATTGGCATGGCCCAGCCATAAGCACTGGATATTCTTCTAGTGCTTTAATTTAAGGAATCTATGCAAATCTGTTTTTGTGCTTTGGTTGTGGTGCTCCTCTTAAAATAAAACTTAATAAATTTAAAAATGAATCATGCTCTAAACGACCACCCTAGTACAACTATCAATAATATAGAAATGGGTCTTGATCCATGACACATGGCACATTTTCTAAAAAATTACCCCCCCAAAATAAATAATTAAACAAACAAACAAAAACAAATAAAAATGAATCATGCTATCATATCCTGTTTCTCCGTACTGGAGAAATAGAATCCAGAGGGCTGGATTCCAAATCATGACCAGGGTTCAAATCCTGTCCCTAACATTTACTAGTTGTGTGACTCTGGGCAAGTCATTCAACCTCTGAACCTCAGTTTCTTTATCCATAAAATGGGGCCAATAAGAGTACCTACTTGGCAGGATTGTGGTGAGGAACAAAAGAAACAGAATGTGACTGTCAGGTACTTGCTGTGCCTCTCGTTATTGTTAGGACCTGGACAATAACATAGTCTGAAAACCCAGAAAGTAACACTCACTAACTGCGTATTTTGTAGTGGTAGCTGAAAATAAACCAGTTCAGTTCCGTTCCACACAACAAGCACTCCTGAGCCTCGTGGCAGTAGGGCCCAGGAGACATGTGCCCGGATCTCCATCTGCAGAGGACCCAAGTCAGCTCTGTTTAATGATTTCCTGCAGTTCTGTTGAGCTGCACATGACAAGAAGAGGGCAGATGGTGCCAGGAATCCAGGAGGGGCCTTTGGTCAGGGTGTGCCTGGGGCTGGGGCTGGCTCAGCAAGGAGTCCATAGTGTTGGGAGCAGAGGGCACCGAGAAGAGACGGAGAGGGTGGAGGCTGTACTTGTGAGGTCACAAGCCTGAAGAGGCAGGAAGGAAGGAATCTGAAGGAGCACCAGTAGAGGGAGCACTGGGCCTGTAGGCAGGAAGACCCCAGTTCCAATCTGGCCTCAGATTCTTCCCAGTCCTGGGGGAGGGAGGAGTCTTCCCGAGGCCAGGCCCAGGGCTCTACCCACTGCACCACCTTAGCAGAGCCGTGCTTGGGAGGTTTGGGTTTGGGGAAAGATGCTGAGTTTGGCCTTTGAATCGTCTGACTAGAGATGAGGCAGAAGAGAGGAAGCCCAGGACTTAACAAGAATCCTCAAGTCAAGCAACAAAGTAGCTACAGCCTACAAAGCAGGGTAACAAGGTACCAATGCCAAAGGGAATGGAGGGGTGGTGTGGGGAGTCTCTCTTTCATAGGAGTTCAAATCAGAGTTCACTTGCTTGCTCGGTGTTCCTTAGCAAGTCACTTAAACTGTCTGCCACAGTTTCCTCCACTGTAAAATGGGGAAAACAACAGCACTTCCCTTGCAAGCTTTTGAGGATCAAAGGGCCAAGCAATGGGTCTGGCCTATAGTTGGCACCCAATAAATGCCTGTTCCTTCCCCCACCAAATCCCAGGCACGTATGGGTCAGTCTTGCTACAAGGGGAGTAGTGACCCCATTGACTCCCTTCTATTTATGGTACTGGGGAAGGGCAAAGTCTTGCTTCCCCCCCCAAATAATGAACACTGTCCTGACTCTGGATCACTGTGTCTAGCACAGGTTTGTTTGCCTTTTGCAATAGCCTGATTCTACCCGGGCAGACTTGCTTCTTGAATGCATCTTGGTAAGTACAGCAGCCACTTTGCAAACGCTGCCTGCCTGCCCAGCCTTTACTCATCTGCTGCTCACTCTTTTTTTTTTTTTTAAAACCCTTAACTTCTGTGTATTGGCTTCTAGGTGGAAGAGTGGTAAGGGTAGGCAACGGGGGTCAAGTGACTTGCCCAAGGTCACACAGCTGGGAAGTGTCTGAGGCCGGATTTGAACCTAGGACCTCCCGTCTCTAGGCCTGACTCTCAATGCACTGAGCTACCCAGCTGCCCCCTGCTGCTCACTCTTCAAGAGGCTCAGCAAGGTTCAGGAGTGTTCAGGAAGGGCTGGTGCTAACATCCTCTGTGGCTCATCGTGGGGGGAATCAGCACCAGCAGCAGCAGCCCTAACTCTGATCAGTGCAATGACCAGCCATGATTCCAGGACCTGCTGCCCACCTTCTGAGACAGCCAAACAGCCAAACTGCAGAATGGATCGACATTTCCAGTCATGTACGATTGTGACTGTTTTGTTTGACTTTGTTATAAGATTTGTTATTGATGTTTTCAGTTGGGAAAAGTAGGAAAACAAACACTTGATCACTGAAAAAAGTGAAAAAAAGTAGAAGTGGTATAAAAAAAGAAAGAAAATCAAGGAATGGCTCTCTGCTAGGTGCAATCCAGGGATGGAAAAGTCCCTCCTGACCCAAGTCGCTTTGTCTCTTTCCGGGAAGCTCTGAACATCCCCAGAAGCTAGCCTTCATGCCAGTCCACCCAGGCTATCTCTTAGAGAATGTGCTGGTCCTTGACACACTCAAAGACAGAGCTTTGGATGAGCTTTGGCCAGGCACAAGAGAAAGGAACAGTGTGAGCCCTGGCCATTATCAAGTGCTCCAACACCAGCCCAAGAGGCCTCACAGGGGAGTCAGGAGCTTGGGGCTAAGGCCACTTTAACGACTGCTGTTAATATCACTGATTGAGAGCTGGAAGGGACCTCTTCATTTTACAAAAGCTCAGAGATGTAGGCACATCTGCTCAAGGGCACACAGGTAGGAAGAAGCAGTCAGGATGCCCAGACTCCAAATTCTGCCTTTTCTCCCATTCTTATCTCTGAATGAGTAGTTTCTTATTAAATGCTTACAAATCAAGGCCTAGAGATTCAAAGAGCAGTCCCTGCTCTCAAGGACCTCCCATTCTAATGGAAAAGAAAACACCCAAAGGAGGGCATAGCTGCAGGACTACTGAAAGATCCCTCAATCCTTAGGGTTTGGTAGCAAAAACCATACAAATACATTTTTCTTTCATGTAGTTTCCCCTGGACCCAAGAGCCCCAGTGAAGCTTAGGGCCAGGCTGCTCTATTCTTGCTCTTTCCCCTGCTTTAGAAAGGTGCTGTTTACTTCATTCCTCAATGTCTTCTGTTAACTTCTGGGCCAGACTCATATAGCAATCCCGAGTGAACAACCAACACATCCCCAGGATACAGGTGGTCTCTGCAGGTACCCTAGATCTTCTGTGGAGTAGCACCAAGAAACCCCTTACCCTTCAGGAGGGTGTGTGTTCCTGCTCGATCCCAGAGCCTTCTTCCTTTTCAGTCCAGGCTTGGCCCAGATAGGTCCCAGGTCTCTCTTCCCCTCCTTTCTGCTCTATTCTGGCCCCCAATTCCTCAACCCTTCCCAGAGAAAATTTTAAAACCAGAAATATTTCTAATCAATATATGAAGAGTTGAAACTAATTTTGTTGTGGTGAGTTTGGTAAGAGATCCCTTTGCTAGCCCAAATGGATGTGATTCTAAAGAGGCTCAGGTGAAGGGAACAGGAAGGACAGATCAGAGCCAGAAAAAAGCTGGCTCTGTATGTCTTGGGGTTGGGGGAAAGAAACTAGGGTTAGACATTACACAGGGGAAGAACTTGGATGGTTATAGGGTTTAATGAAATTGCAGGAAGGCAGCAAGAGTGCAGGGATCCTAAATGGTCATCAAGGAATGCCTATGCCCTCCTGCCTAAGGTCCTTGGGGCACAGGAAGTCCAGGGCTGTCTACTCAGAGCATCAGCTGCACATCAAGTCCACAAATAACAGTGTTGGAGGGAGGAAAGGTACAAAACAAAAAAAGAGGCAAGTTTGTCCAAAACAAACTGAATTCAACAAATGGACAAATGTTGATTTTTAAGTGCCTGGCCCTCACTATGCTAAGTGCTGGTAACAAAACGACGAAAGACAACCCCATCTGCCCTCAAGGAACATCCTTCCAATAGGGAAGGATGATATGTGAACACCAAGAGGCATGATAAAAAGCAAATGAACCTAGATGGGGATCTGGAGCTAACAGAGACAAATTCAGACAAAGTGCTCTGGACAGCTGTTTGTGGGGTTTTTTTTTTTGTTGTTGTTGTTTTTTTTTTTTTGGTGGTGGTGGAGGCAGTGGGCAGGGAGCTCACTTTCACAGGAGAGAGGCTTCTTAGAAGTAACAGCAAAGGTAAATAAGAGAGATGGATAGGTCTAGGGCACTGAGAGCAATCACTTTTATTGGAACATAGAGGATGTAAAAGAAAACCTTCAGAGTAATTAGGTTGACTTTCTATTTAGAGTAAAATTACCAACTGTACTTTTCAAGGAATCCTCGAATCGTAGAGGGGGCCTATGAAATGCTAGCAATCAGCTTTTAAAATCTAGAAATGAGTTGAATTTTTTAAATTTCAGGATTTCAGGTTTTGAATAACATGTTATCAGTAAATGATATAAAGTAGTAGAATTTACATGTAAACAATCACAGAGAGTTCCTGGGGACCAGAGAGGACTTCCAGAAGGAAGTGGTCCCTGAGGTAAACAAGTCTTGAAGGAAGGCAAGGTTTCAGAGAGGCAGAGATGAGGAGGGAATGTATTCCCTGCACAGGAGACAGCCAGTGTAAATGACATTTGGGTCATACAAAACTACACTTTTCATGTAAAGCCCTCAAAGCCCCTACTTATTGGAACTCCATGACCTTCCCATATGCTCTGTACCACTGATACAAGTTATCCCAGTGTGCAGTCCTATACCTTCCTCATGCCCACCCCCACTGGTCATCCCCAGCTGCTCTCCTTTGACTCTGGGGCATCCTTATCCCATCCCATCTCTCTGTCTCACTCCATGACCACACTGTGATGGCTCAGTCTTCCTCACCCTTCATATTTCCCATCAGGCCACATCAGTACTCTCTGCTCCTGAATCTCCTCACTCTTAGAGATGAATCAATCTTGACTGCCTCAATTAGTGATATGAAAAACCAGAGCTCATGTCCTCCCCAACCCATCTCTGGAAACCTCTACCCTACACTCTTCTCTGATTATCTCTGCCTCTAATGTTGAAAGGACGAGGGTCCAGGCTGAAATTGCTGGTTACCATGATTTACCATGATGACTCAGGAACTATTTTGGAGATGGAAGACTTTATAAATCATCCAACTCCTACCCAAGGAAGAACCTTCAAAAGAACTGTTAAAGTCATCAATCTTCTGATGAAATGCTTCCAGATAGGAAACTCACTACTTGGAAACTCACTTTTTAATTGTTCTTTTTTTCAATGGACTCTTTTTTTCCTCCCTTAAAAGGTCTTACTAATTTAAGTTTAAATCTGTCTCTATGAAATCTTTACCCATTGGTCTTAGATTCTGTCCTCCAGAGCCATACAAGTTCCAGCACTTGGGACATATTAGGCACAAAAGAAATGCTTGATGAATGAAGTTCACTTGCAATTCCGTGTTCTATTCCTTCTAATACAGAAACCATGTCCTCAAGACTTCTCTTTTCCAGGTTCAGCACCTGGACTTCCAAAGACACGAATTTATTTTCATTTACTCCCCAGTTTAAAAGAATTTACTTAAGTTTTGGTAAGGAGCGCTCTTCTACACACCTGGATTCTCAGGATCAATCAGAAAGCATTTTTGTCTAGCTTATCACTAGGGATACAAAGAGGAAAAACAGTTCTTGCCTTCAAGCTCACATTCTGAAACATTATATAAGTAACTAGTTGTGTAAATAAGACACATAAACACAGATGTATATATGCACATGCAGAGAGTGCACAGGAGGGGAGAAGGCACATAGGCTCTCCAAGACCAGAGTTCAGTTAACAAGCATTTATCTGTAAGGTGCAAAGTGGCTCAGTGGATAGAAGGATGATCTGAAATTAGGTAGACCTGAATTCAAATCTGAACACACACTTCTTGTGTGACCCTAGGCAAGTCACTACCTCCCAAGGTTGTGAAGATCAAGGATATTTGTAAAAAGCACTTATTGTGCCTAGCCCAGAGTAGGTACTATATAAACCCTTATACTTCCTCCCTTAACTGAGGTACTAGAAACACAGATACTTGTGCCTCTGTCCTTTAACTGAATTAAATAGTAGAGGCTTCTCAAAGACATCAATTTCTCAGGGGTAAAAGGATAGCTCTGGAGAAGAGGCCAAAAGAAGGCAGGGTCACCTGAGGGAATTCAGAAGATCTGCTAACTTCCCCTCCCGAATGATATGAACATCTCAGTTAATAACAGAATCTCACACTGTTCCTTATTTATTTGTTTTGTCTCAATTAGATTATACAGTTCTCCAGGGCAGAAGCCATCTTTCCTATTTCCCACAATACCTCACTCTTACCCTGAAGCTGGCAATCCTGTCTGACCACAGAAGGGTCACTAACTCTCCATCCTCCTCTAGAGATTCCTCCTGGGATACATTTGTAAAAAGGACCTATGTCAGTGGATCAGGATTGGTGACAAAAAGAGATGATGTCTCTCTGGGAAGTGGGCAAGAGGCAAACTAGACAACCAAGGAGCAATGAGTCATTCTTCAGGAATACTGTTACAAAGAATGAGGACTAAGACCTAGAGACCCAGTTTGCGACAGTCACAATCCGAAGTTGTCATCCTTGACCCTGTAGTTACAACATTTTATGACCTTGAGCAATGATCCATCCTGCCCTCGTTCTCTCTCATTCCGAACCCCACCCCGACCCCATTTCTAAAATAAAGACGGATCTAATACATGCCTTTTGCTACATCTCTGTGCTACCGTGAAGATGGACACAAAGCAAGCCCAGGAAGCACATAACGCCAGATCTAAGGGTTACTTTTAACTAACTAGATACCCGTCCCATCTATGAGTGTCCCGCCCCCGGTAGCCCCACACCCTAAGAGCAAAGGTCCCAATCCTTCAGACGGGACTCAAAGGAGGAGACAGGTCCTCCCGGTATTGCTGGTCAAAAAAACCCTCGGATTCAAGTTGCACCGAGGGCTGCAAGGAGCTCCCAGGCAGCAGGTCCGACTGGCAAAGGCTTTCCTCTAGGGGGACCTAAGAGCATTCTCCCCTTCCAAGACTCATTCTTCTACAGTCTTTCCAGTCATTTCCTAGAGCTTATTAAGCCCTTTCGGAGGGACAGACGCTGAGGCAATAGGCGACAAGGTCAGGGTCCCTGCCCCAGCTCTAGAGCCAAGGCGCCCCCCCACCCCAGCATGCCCTCCCCTCCCTTCCAGGGCCTGGCCTGCCAGCTCCAGGTCCAAGGCCCGTCCGCCCCGATGGCCCCCTTTCCTCCCTATGCCCGCGCCTCCCCCTCCCCCTCACCTCCAGAGCCTGGCCCAGCTCCAAGTCGAAGGCCACCACGCACACACACTCAAGCCAAGAGGAGAAGCGCGCCCAGGGCAGAGGCGGGCGGCGAGGTCGGCAGGTGGCAGTGGGGGTGGAGCCCGGGCTCTCCGAGGGGTCCAGGCCTGGTAGCGGCGGGCGCGGGGCAGCGCCCCACAGCGCATCCATGCCGAGGCTGAGGCCGCCTCCGGCTCCTCCTTCGGGTCTCTCCGAGACCGCCTCAGGCGCCGCCGCGCGGCGTTGCCATAGAGACCGGACCGCGCGCACGGCCCAAGGGCTCACTGCGTCTGCGTCTCGCCGCCCCGCCCCCCCTGGCTCCACCTCCTGCCTGCGCCAAGCATGCGTCAGGAAGCCATAGAGAGCAGCGTTCCTTCTCCTAGAGAGGCAACTTCCGGCCTCAGGCCTGGAGAGACGGGCGCCCAGTACACCGCACTCTCGCCACCCCGCGGTCGGAGGAACGTCCTGCGCGCAAAGCTCTCCTCGGAGGGCCAGCGAGAGCAACCTTCTGCCGGCTAGAGTGTCCCTCGTCTCTGGAGGAAGACACTTCCGGTAACGTCCCGGCTGGGGGGGGGGCACACCTGGGGCGGGGTCAGTCAGTTAGGAGCTGAATGGGGCGCTGGTGCTTGAGGGGGAGGGTGGTATGTGGGGACAAAAGCGGGGGTGGTCCGTGAGGCACTAGGGTGAGGTCCGTGATGGGAAGGGAGGAATTGTGAAGGAAAGGGGAGGGGTCAGTGATGGGAGGGGCGGGGTCAGTGTGAGGAGGGGAAGAGCTAGGGAAGGGGTGGGGCCCCATGATGGGGGGGAGAGGCGAGGTCAGGGATGGGGCGGGGCCAGTGGAGGGTGGGGTCAGCGAGGGGAAGAGGAAGGCTTTGGGGAGCGGAGGAGAGAAGAGGTCTGGGCAGAAGATGGGTGGGGCCGTGGAGTTAAGGCTTTACCGGAGGAGGGAAGAGTGTTTGGGGCAGGGCAAGCCTAAAATGGTGGGTAGGCATCCGCGATCCCCGGAAGTGACACTGATGCTGGGTTTTTCTAAAGTAGAAATGAGGTTCACGCAAACACCATTTTCCCCATCTCCCAAATTATCTCCATGTATCTGCCCTAGACTGCCCCCAGATACCCTGGAGTCTACCATGGAGGCTACTCCCAGCCCCTTGTTTTTTTAACCCTTCCCTTCCATCTTAGAATCAGTACTATGTATTGGCTCCAAGGTAGAAGAGCGGTGAGGGTGGGCAGTGGAGGCGAAATGACTTGCCCAGGGTCACACGGCTAGGAAGTGTCTGAGGTCAGATTGGAACCCAGGACCTCCCATCTCTAGGGCTGGCTCTCCATCCACTGAGCTACCCCGCTGCCCCCAACAGGGCCATTTCTTGATCCATGGAAGACAGAGTACGCTCTAGAACTGCCCAATAGGCCTTGATGAAGCATTTACCAGGGTGCTGCTAAGAGGCAGAGCCCAGGAAATGGCTGGGAGAGCACGTGGCAACAAGCTGATCTTTGAAGGAAGTTAAGGAGGATTCTTGGGGGGCCAACAGAAGCCCGAGACGGGTTGGCATCTATGGGCGAAGCAAGTAGACCGATTGGATTGGGATGGAGAGTGCGTGAATGGGAGTAACGGAGTGAGCGAGTCTGGAAAGGCAGGCGGGAGCCAGTGTGGCGAGGACTTTAAATGCCAGGCGGAGGATCCCCTGGAGTCGGAGCTATAGGAAGTGCTCTGCAGAGGTCCCTGGTTTTAGAGCATCCGGCAGGCAGCCCTGAGGAGGGTGGATCAGAGCGCGGGAGAGCCTGGCGGCCGAGAAGCTGCACGTGCCGTGGCTGTGAAGGGACTATTTGAGGGTTGGGGCCTCTGTGAGAGGAGAAAAGGGGATGGAGGTTCCCTTCAGTGCCGGGGCTGAGAGAGGGCTCTGCTCGCCCTGCAAGCGTCCTTGTTAGAGGTGGGGCTACAACCGCCGGAGAGCCACAGAGGCGGTCCTGGTTGGGGAAGGTGAGATTAGATGGACTGGGGGAGTACAAAAGCCAGAATTCTGTCGCTTTTCTCTTTTCCTCCCACAAGTAATGGGGGGGGGGGAGGGGGTAGCACAACGCATTTCATGCCCCCATTTCAGAGATGGGCGA
>NC_058134.1:306097192-306120915 GCF_016433145.1 Gracilinanus agilis
GGGGGAGGGTGGTATGTGGGGACAAAAGCGGGGGTGGTCCGTGAGGCACTAGGGTGAGGTCCGTGATGGGAAGGGAGGAATTGTGAAGGAAAGGGGAGGGGTCAGTGATGGGAGGGGCGGGGTCAGTGTGAGGAGGGGAAGAGCTAGGGAAGGGGTGGGGCCCCATGATGGGGGGGAGAGGCGAGGTCAGGGATGGGGCGGGGCCAGTGGAGGGTGGGGTCAGCGAGGGGAAGAGGAAGGCTTTGGGGAGCGGAGGAGAGAAGAGGTCTGGGCAGAAGATGGGTGGGGCCGTGGAGTTAAGGCTTTACCGGAGGAGGGAAGAGTGTTTGGGGCAGGGCAAGCCTAAAATGGTGGCTAGGCATCCGCGATCCCCGGAAGTGACACTGATGCTGGGTTTTTCTAAAGTAGAAATGAGGTCTACGTTCACGCAAACACCATTTTCCCCATCTCCCAAATTATCTCCATGTATCTGCCCTAGACTGCCCCCAGATACCCTGGAGTCTACCATGGAGGCTACTCCCAGCCCCTTACCCACCGCGAACCATAATCGTGCTGTTTGTTTGCTTTTTTAACCCTTCCCTTCCATCTTAGAATCAGTACTATGTATTGGTTCCAAGGTAGAAGAGCGGTGAGGGTGGGCAATGGAGGCGAAATGACTTGCCCAGGGTCACACAGCCGGGAAGTGTCTGAGGTCAGATTGGAACCCAGGACCTCCCATCTCTAGGGCTGGCTCTCCATCCCCTGAGCTACCCCGCTGCCCCCAACAGGGCCATTTCTTGATCCATGGAAGACAGGGTACGCTCTAGAACTGCCCAATAGGCCTTGATGAAGCATTTACCAGGGTGCTGCTAAGAGGCAGAGCCCAGGAAATGGCTGGGAGAGCACGTGGCAACAAGCTGATCTTTGAAGGAAGTTAAGGAGGATTCTTGGGGGGCCAACAGAAGCCCGAGACGGGTTGGCATCTATGGGCGAAGCAAGTAGACCGATTGGATTGGGATGGAGAGTGCGTGAATGGGAGTAACGGAGTGAGCGAGTCTGGAAAGGCAGGCGGGAGCCAGTGTGGCGAGGACTGGGCGGAGGATCCCCTGGAGTCGGAGCTATAGGAAGTGCTCTGGCGAGGTCCCTGGTTTTAGAGCATCCGGCAGGCAGCCCTGAGGAGGGTGGATCAGAGCGCGGGAGAGCCTGGCGGCCGAGAAGCTGCACGTGCCGTGGCTGTGAAGGGACTATTTGAGGGTTGGGGCCTCTGTGAGAGGAGAAAAGGGGACGGAGGTTCCCTTCAGTGCCCGGGGCTGGAGACAGACTGGATCCCGGGGTTTGGAGAGGGCTCTGCTCGCCCTGCAAGCGTCCTTGTTAGAGGTGGGGCTACAACCGCCGGAGAGCCACAGAGGCGGTCCTGGTTGGGGAAGGTGAGATTAGATGGACTGGGGGAGTACAAAAGCCAGAATTCTGTCGCTTTTCTCTTTTCCTCCCACAAGTAATTGGGGGGGGGGTAGCACAACGCATTTCATGCCCCCATTTCAGAGATGGGCGATTTCTGGATGTTTGCTGCTTCTAAGTCCCTCCCTCCTTTAATCTGGGGCTGTTCCTAATGCATGGGAACAAAAATAAGAGTTATGCAAAAGATGTTTAGTGCCAATACCAAAAAGGACAGATTTAGTTTAGAAAAGACATTGGCAAAGTGAACAGTGACTAGACCAGGGCAACCAGGGTGATGTAAGGGTTACTCACAGACCAGATCACTGACCAGGAGAGTATTAAACATAATTCTCCTTACCTCATACTCCCTAGGAAGAACTGAAAGCAGATAGATTCCTCTAGAGCCAGTTCTGAAGGCAACTTTAAAAAGAACCTGAAGTTTGGAACAGTGCTCTTTTCACAATTACAGAACCCAACTTTAACAGTTTTCTTTTTTTTTTTTTTTTTTAAACCCTTAGCTTCTGTGTATTGCCTCCTAGGTGGAAGAGTGGTAAGGGTGGGCCATGGGGGTCAAGTGACTTGCCCAGGGTCACACAGCTGGGAAGTGTCTGAGGCCAGATTTGAACCTAGGACTTCCTATCTCTAGGCCTGACTCTCAATCCACTGAGCTATCCAGCTGTCCCTCAGTTTTCTTAATTAAAAGAGAAAAGTCAGGAAAATGAGCAAACAACAAAAAAAGAAACAACATGGAAAGTTATTTTGGTGACAAGGAAACCAAAACACAAACTCCGAAGATGACAACAAGGTCAATACTGCTACATCCAAAACCTGCAAGAAAATTAATTGCTCTCACCCCCAAAAAAGAAGTAATGGAGAAGCTCAAAAAGGATTTTTAAAAAATAAGAAAAACTAGAAAAAGACAAGGGGAAATCAGTCAATAGCTTGGTAAAGGGGGCACAAAAAAATGCTGAAGAAATAAATATCTTAAATAACAGTATAGGCCAATTAGTAAAAGAGGCATGAAAATGCAGTAAACAGAAATCCTTAAAGAGCAGAATTGGCCCTATGGAAAAAGAGGTTCTAAAATTCACTGAGGAAAAGAACTCTTTACAAAGCAGAATTGACCACAGGTACAAAAGATACAAAGGAAGTACAAAAGGTCACTCAAGAAAATTATGTCTTAAAAACTAGAATTGGGCATGTGGAAGCTAATGGCTCCATGAAACAACAAGAATCAAATCAAAGTCAAAAGAATGAAAAAAATAGAAAATATGAAGTACCTCATTGGAAATACCACTGACCTGGGAAATAAATCAAGGAGAGATAATTTTAGAATTATTGGACTACCTGAAAGCGATGATAAAAAAAAAGAGCTTTGACATTATCTTTCAGTGAACTATCAAGGAAAACAGCCTTGATATTCTAGAAACAGAGGACAAAATAGAAATGGAAAGAATCTACTGATCACCTTCCAAAAGAGATTCCAAAAGGACCACTTTCAGGAATATTTTAGTCAAATTCCAGAACTCTCAAGGATAAAATACTGCAAGCAACTAAAAGGAAACAATTCAAACATCATGGAGCTACAGTCAGGATAACACAAGATTTAGCCATTTGTACATTGAAGGATTGGAAAACTTTGCATATGAGATTTAAGGGCAAAGGAACTAGGATTTCAACCAAAAATCACTTATCTAGCAAAACTGAGCATAATCCCTCAGTGGGGAAAATGGGTATTCAATGAGAAAAAGGACTTTCAAACATTCCTGATGAAAACACCAGAACTGAATGGAAAATCTGATAATCAAATACAGACTCGAGAATCATAAAAAGGTAAACAGGAAAGAGCAATCAAAAGTCATTCAGTAAGGTTAAACTGTATGCCTCCCTACATGGAGCAATGATTCTTATAATTCCAAAAAACTTTGCCATTATTAGGGCGGTTAGAAGGAGTACACAGAGACAGATGGACAGGGTGTCAGTTGATGTGATGGAATAATATAAATTAAGGCATGGAAAAGAAAAATGCATTGGAAGGAGGGGGAAGGGAAAAATTGAATGGGATAAATTGTTGCACATAAAAGAAGCATGAAAGAGCTTTTATAGTGGAGGGGAAGATGGGGTTGGTGAGCACATGAATCTTAATCTCATTGGAATTGACTCAAAGAGGGGAAAACATATATAATCATTTGGGTATTATTTTACCTTTCAAGAAAGTGAGATGGGCTGATAGGAAAGAGGGCAAATTAGGGGCAGTGGAGGTCAGAAACTAAATGGATAAATAGGACTGAGAATAACATACAATAATCATAATGGTACAAAAAATTTTTACAAGTCTCTAATAAAGGCCTCATTTGTCAAATACATATAGAAATGAGTTAGATATATAAGAATACAAGTCATTCCCCAATTGATAAATGGTCAAAGAATATGAACAAGCAGTTGTTCTCAGAAAAGTAATTAAGGCTCTCTATAGTCCTGCAAAAAAAAAAAAATGCTCTAAATCACTTTTAGAGAAACGCACATTAAAAGAACTCTGAGGTACCACCCCACATCTATCAGATTGGATATTATGGCAGAAAAGGAAAATGACAAAACTTGGAGGAGATATGGGAAAGCTGAGACATGCACTAATGGGGAGTTGTGAACTGATTCCATCTTTCAAGAAAACAATTTGGACCTATGTCCAAATATTTGACCCAGCAATATTTTAAAATATATTTTAAAATAAACTAGTTTGCAAAAATATTTAAAGCAGCTCTTTTTGTGGAGATGAAGGTTTCGAAGGTGCGAGGATATCTATGCATTGGGGAATGGCTGAGAAAGTGCTAGTAGATGAGTATAACATAATGCTATTGTGCTAGAAGAAATGACAAGCAGGAGGAACTCAGAAAAACGTGGAAAGATATGAACTGAAGCAGAGTGAAATAAGCAGAACCAGGAGAACATTACACACAGTGATGGGAATACTATATAACGAACAATTATGAATTAAAGCTATTGTCAGCAATATTAGGATCCAAACTATCCCAAAGGGCTCATGATAAAACATGCCATCTGCTTCCAGAAAAAAAAAAATAAGTGAGTCCAGACCAAAGCAAAGTTTTTTCACTTTCTTAATTTTTTTTTCTATTTGAGTTTCTTTCCACAAAAGGATTAATATGGAAAAATGTTTTACATGATTGTACATGTAAAATCTATGTGAGGTGGCTTGCCATCTCAATGGGGTTGGGAGATTGGTGGCGAAGGAAAGAATTCAAGACTCAATATTCTTTGAAAAATGTTTGAAACTTTCTGTAATTGGGAGGAAATAAAATAAAATTTAATAATTTAAATAATTAAAAAAACTGAAGATGTTTGGCTTGAAGGAGAGAAGCTTGGGTGGCTAGGGTCAGGAGAAGAATGGCACTATAGCTGTCTTCAAGTATTTGAAGGGATGCCATGTGAAAGAGCTTTGTTTTCTTTGGCCAAAGAAGGTGGTGCAACCAAGAAGTATTAGGCAGAAGTCGTAAATGGGCAAATTCATGCTCGATGACAGGAAAAAATTCTGAACAATTTTGAATAATTCCCCTAGGTGGGCCCCTAAATGGACCACCTCAGCAGAACTTTGGGCAGAGGCCAGTTTTATTTAGAGCATTTAGCAGGTGTGTTGGAGAGGGAGTTCTTCCTTGGGCATGCATGGGTTGATTAGTTGGCTCTCGATTTCCCTTTTAATCCTGAAATCCTGTGATTTGGGGCTATATATAAAGGTATTTTGCTGTTCAGATATTTTCTAATACTTAAAAAAAATGTCCTTACCTTCTGACAGAGGAGTGGTAAGGACTAGGCAATGGGGGTTAAGTATCTTGCCCAGGATCATCCTGGTCTGAAGCCAGATTTGAACCTAGCATCTCCTGTTTCCAGTTTTGATTCTCTATCCAGAGAGCCACCTGGGTGCCCCCTCTAATAATATTCTTAAGAAAATGAGTAGATCATAAGAATTAAAAATAAAACAAATGATCTAAATATGAGTATGAGAAAAAAATGTTTGGGGGAAATGGAGTGGGAGGAACTCTGGCAGTCACTCTGGTTTTTGAACATAAACTTCCCTTTTCTCAATTTCATTCTTTTTTCGTGCCAACTCTGAGCTGTATTTGGTGGGGAGCAGGTTAAAGGTATGTCAACCTCAAAAGAAAGCAAGAACTCAATAGTAAGTAAATCAAGAGTATAAGTTGCTGGAATTCTCTCATCAGGGGTGAATTTTTCAAATGGTCTTTGTGAATGATGATTTCCTCTTTTTTCCCCTTTAAATACCCTTTCCTTCCGTCTTAGAATTAATGCTAAGTGCTGGTTCCAAGGCAGAGGAGTAGTAAGGACTAGGCAGTGGGGGTTAAGTGACTTGCCCAGGGTCACCCAGTCAGTGTCTGAGGCTGGACTAGAATCCTGGTCCTCTTCTTTCCAGGTTTGGTGCTCTATTCACAGAGCCCCCTAGCTGCCCCATGATGGCGTCCTCTTCCTTCACATGTCATGGCTAAACCTTGCAACGACTTGGTAAAAGTACACAGTCCATCCCAAGATTGGCTAAGAGTGCCCCCCCCCCCATAGGCTTAAAGAAAAGAATCTGGGGCCACTTTTTTTTTTTTAAACCCTTAAGTTCTGTGTATTGGTTCCTTGGTGGAAGAGTGGTAAGGGTGGGCCATGGGGGTCAAGTGACTTGCCCAGGGTCACACAGCTGGGAAGTGGCTGAGGCCGGATTTGAACCTAGGACCTCCCATCTCTAGGTCTGGCTCTCAATCCACTGAGCTACCCAGTTGTCCCCTCTGGGGCCACTTTTGAGAACTCTACCTAAAGTTAGAGCTGGGCCTGGGCCTAGTTTCTGCCAAGCTACTTTCTAGTTTTCCCAACAGCTTGTCACTTAGTGAGTTCCTGCTCCAGTAGCTGGGATCTTTGAGTTTATCAAATACTAGGTTAATGCCCTCATTTTGTTCTGTATGTGGTGCATCTAATCCATTCCACAGATCAGGCTATTTCTTACCCAGCACCCAACTGTTCTGATGATTAAAGCTTTGTAGTCTAGTTGGAGATCTGATATTGCCAGGCCCTCTTCCTTCCCATTTTTTTCATGGTTTCCTCTTAGATTCTGGACTTTTTGTTCCTCCAGTTGAATTTTATTATGATTTTTTTTCTAGATCTATAAAATAATCCTTTGGTGGTTTGATTAGTGTGACACTGAATAAATAAATTAGTTTAGATAATATGATCATTTTTCTTTTATTGGCTCAGCTTACCTGTGAAAAATGAGTATTTCTCCATTTATTTGGAGCTGTTTCTTTCTTCCCGCTGAGTTTTATTGGTGATATTCAGGAGTGCTGATAACTTGCTAACGCTATTTTTCATTTAATTTTTATTTTGGCTCTCTAGGATTCTAGAAGGAAACCATCATTTCATTTTCAAAAAGCCTAAACTTCCCTCAATTTCTCTTTTCTTCTTATTTGCAGAGCTGGCATATCTAGCTAGCATTGTGTCAAACGGCAAATGGCGATAATGGACTTCTCCGCTTTTACCATTGGTCTTAGATAGTCATTTCTTATCCTAGTAAGAGTTTATTCCTGGGCTTCCCAGTGTTTTAAACAGGAATGGATTTTGAATCACGTCCAAAACTTTTTGTGTCTCTCCTGATATAATAAATATAAAATCCAGGATGTGGCTTCTAGGACCACAAACAACATCAAAGCCCCTCCTAAGCTAACATGCTTCCCAGCCCCACCTCTTTAGTCTTCCTCACGAGACACAAGACGCCCCATCTCTCTGCTCTAGGCATTTCCCCTGTGTGTTCCCCATGGGTGCCTGGAGCGCTGGAGTGCTGCCCCTTTTCAGTTTGGCCTACTGCGTCCCTGACTTCCTCCAGGGCCAACTAAAGGAAGCCTTCCCCCAGCCTCTCTTAATTGCCCAGCCCCGGCATATTGTAGGTGCTTAATAAATAAAAATTTATTATTAATTAACATTGATCGATTCATCTTATTCCTTTTGTTGTTCTTGCTATTTACTTGCTTTGTTATGTTTCCCTAACATTAAGCCAACTCTGCATTCCTTATGTAAGTCTGACCTTGTCGTAGTGTATAATCTTTGTAATATATTGCTAAGTCTTACCAATATTTTAATTAAACCGTTTGCACTGTGGCTAGCCAGATGGCTCAGTAGATTGAGAGCCAGGCCCAGATTTGGGAAGTCCATATGGGTTCAAATGGGACTTCAGACTCCTCTAGCTCTGTGACCCCTATTGCCTAGCTTTTACCTCTCTTCTGCCTTAAAACAAAAACAAAACAAACGAAAGAATAAACCTTTGCATCAATATTCACTAGGGATATTGGTCTATGCTAGTTTTCTATCCCTCTTTTGACTTTCCTGGTATCATGCCATATTTATATCATAGAAGGAATCTCATAAGATTCTTTTTCCTGTTTCTCCGAATAATTTAGGTAATGTTGCAATTAATTATTCTTTGGCTATTTGATAGAATTACTTTGTAAATCCAGCTGGTCCTAGGTTTTTTCCCTTTGGGAACATACTTATTCGGTTTCTTTTTTCTAAAATCACATTATTTCAGTCTTCTATTTCTCTTGTTAATGAGTGTTTCATATTTTAAAAATATTCATCTATTTCAATATTTTTACTTTTATTCACTTTTGTTGGCATATAATTGGGCAAAATAATTTCTAATGATTTCCTTTATCCCATTTATTATATAAATGTAAATTGACCTTTAAAATTTTTTGATGTCGATACTTTAGTTTTCTTCTTTCTTTCTTTTAAAGTCATATTAGTTTTTTATTTATCGTGTATTTGTATTTATTTTTCAGAGCCAGCTCATAGTTTGTTTGTTTTTTGACACTGTTTTCAAGGACCCTTTCCTGATCCCCATCAGTGCTAGTGACTTTCTTCTGAGATTACTTCCAATTTACTCTGTGTGTGAGTGTGTGCACATGTGTGTGCGTGCGTGCGTGTGTGTACATGTGTGTACATGTGTGTGTGTGTGTGTGTGTAGCATAGTCGTTCACGTGTTTTTCATTAGACTATCACCTCCTTGAAGTCTGGTAACTGTTTTGGCTTCTCCTCTATCCTCAGTGCTTGGTTCAGTTACCTAGCACCTAACAGGGGCTTACTAAATGCTCATTGACTTGCCTCGGTGGTTCTTAATTTTGTAAAACATTTCTTTGATTTTAGTTATTTTATTGATTTTTAAATGGAATTTTAAAATGTGTTAGTTTCTAGGTTTTTAGTTATACATCCCATTCGTTAATCTCTTCTTTCTTTTGTTGATGAAAGCATTTAAAGGTACTGATTTTCCTTTAATACTGCTTTGGTTTCTACCCTCAAATCGATGGCAGTTAAGAGATTGCTTCTTGACCCATCCAAGAGCTAGCAGGCTCTGGAGGGTCAGAGGGTGAGGAATGCAAGTCCTTTATTGGTCGGAGTTCTCTGCCCCTGCTGAGGTTTTCAGGCTGGGCTGGAAGCTGATATCGGAGACCCTGCCCTGTGCCCAGGGTCAGAGCCACACAGCTGCTGCTCACTTCCTGCTCTAGACGGCCATCCACAGGGATGCCATCTTCTCATTCTGTTCTGTGTCTATGACCTGGCTTTGGGGGTGACAGTGCCAGCTCCCCGCTAGTACTCGTTCCTCCTTCCTGCCCAGTAGTAGAACATTCCTTCCTGGTTCTGGAACTTCCTCTTGCTCTGAGGGCTCAGTGCCCGGCCCCAGTTCATCATGCCAGCCGTAGAAGACTCTGCGGTGCCCTTGGTCTGCTTCATTTTCCAGATCTTCTTCAGATAGTTGGGACGAGGAGTTGGGAAGGCTTGCTTTCTTGACTCTGCCAACTTGGCTGGTTCCCAGGAGAGCTTGAAGAACTTCTTTCTGACAAACATTGCTGTGGCTTGTGTCCCTTCTTCCCTCCGTCCCTGCTGTCCTGAATTCTATTGGGGAATGTCTGCATTTGGCCCATTTCTGCCTGTTGTCTTGGTAGATACTTCAGAGTATTCGGTCTTCCTCTGCCACCCACAAGGCAGGCAGGACGGCTCAGCCGAGGCAGCAGGGCACCCTGAGGAACAGCCGGCCAAACCACCACTATGAGCTTGACCACCTTTGGAACCTGATTGGAGACAACCCGGGACCCTGAACCCAGGAGCCCAGCGAACCGTCATGCTCCCAGCCCCTGGGGAGAGGCGGCTCCTTCTTGCAGGGGCTTTGCCCCACATGGCGAGGACTCAGCCCTTTGGGGCCCTGTCCAGTGGTTCGGCGTCAGAAACAGAGAGGATTTCATCAGTGAGAAGAACATTAAAGACAAGGCCTGACCGCCTGCTAGGTGACACCCACTGAGGACCTGGGGACCTTTCTGTGAGACTCGCCGGGGGAGCAGGGCCGGCTGACTTTCTTTTTTGATCCTCATCCCTTAGTACAATGCTTGGTGGCAGGTGCTTAATAAATGCTTTATTCATGCCCCTTCAAGGAACGAGGTCCTAATAAACACTGGAACTTAAGTCATTTTCTTATATAAAATGTAAAAAGAACAGAACTAGAATCCACCTCCATGGGTACATAGGAAGAGCACGAGGCTGTTCTCCTGCCCCTGTTATGGAGGGGGAGATACGGGCCCCCACAGGTGAAGGCCTGGTGGCCCCAGTAGACTTGGGAGCAACCACTTCCCACCTTGGGGCCCGGAGTCCTGGCCGCTTCCCCTGCTGGGGCTGGTGTTTGTCCAAATGTGGCTCACATCACAATCTGGCAACTCCTATACTTTGCTTGGCACGACCAGATCATCTCGGCTCCCAGGCTTTGCTGGGTTGGGCAATTCGCTTGCGTTGCCCATCTGGTTCTGGGATCCCCATCCATCCATCCCTTATATCTGGAGGCTTCTGCCATCTTCTCTTTGGCTCTTCTTCTCCTTGATGTTCCCCTCCCTCCTCTCTAGTAAGGATAGGTCCTGGCCCCATGGCATGGGAAAGCAAGTTCCTTACTATCAGTTGATGAGACAGCTTGGTGCCGTGAAAAGATCCCCGAGAACAGAGATCCTCTGTGACTTGGGGCTCCTCTTCTGGGCCTGGGATCACTCTTCTGAAACGAAAGGGGCAGCTTTGGGGGTCACCGACGTTCCTTCCAGCTTGGCCCACCCCAGGATGAGGCCCAGTGTTCTTTGGGGTGCCTCATGAATGCATTCCGCTTTGACACGACCCTCAAGGCACAATCCTCAAGGTCCATCCTCCCCTCAAATCTGGGTCTTTGATTGCTATACAAGGGGGTAGGGTTTCCTTTACTAAGGCAGCCGGCTATTGCATTGGACCTGAGGGCTGTTACTTCTCCACCATGACTCCCCGTGGGGTGGTTGTTGTACGTGCTTTTGGGGCCCTACTGTCCTCGCTGATCCTATTACTTCAGACAGATCTTCCCGTGTTTCTTTGAATTCTTCAGATTCATCCTTCCATACAACACGGTGATAGTTTAGGACATGCAGGTGCTATCATTTATGTATCTGTACCTTTTCTACGTCCATGAGTCTTTTATTGCTGCCAATAAATTTCTTGGGAGGGTCAGCAAGATGGTGCAGTGGATACAGGGCCAGGCCTCATCCTCATGAATTCAAACCTGGCCTCACATATTTTCTGGATGAGTCACTTCACCCTTTTGGTCTCAGTTTCCTCATCTGTAAAATGAGTTGGAGAAGGAAATGGTGAATCACTCTACTATCTGCCAAGAAAACCCTAAATGGAGTCACAAAGAGTTAGACACGACTGAAACTACTGAACAGCAGCGATAAACTTTCTTGTAATCCAGTAGTGGAATCTCTGGATTAAAGGGGAAGATTAAAGTCATCTTTGTTTTATAGAAACCAAAATCCCAAGTGGCCAAGTGACATACACAAGGTCTCCCGTGCAACCTCAGATTGTTTTCTAAAATGGTTGAATCAATACCCAGCTCCACTAGCAGTGAGGTAATTGGGCCAGCCATCCCACATCTCTCCCACAAATTGGTTTCTCTTTTATGTGAGCATCTTTGCTAACTTGTCTGTGGTGAGGTGATACCTCAGGGTGGCGTAAAGTTTGTATTAGTCTGACTATTGTTGCTTTTGAACCTTTTTGAAGATGGCCAGCTATAGTTTCTATATCTTTTTTCCCCCTTTCATCTCCTTTGACCATTTGTTTAATGGGGAATGGCCCTTAATCTCATAAATTTATATTAATTTCTCAAATATTTGGGCCGGCAAATTTTTATCAGAGATATTTAATGCAAATTTTCTCTAATACATTCTAATACTGGGATTCTAAATATATTGAGCTCATTAATGCAAAGGATTCTTGATTTCGTACAGATGAAACAATGTTTTACCTTTTTCTGACCTCTTATATAATTTTTGGTTGCAGATTTTTAAAAATTTCTTTTTAATTTTTATTTTGAATATTTTCCCCTAGTTACATATTTCATGCTCTTTCCCTCTCCCCCAAACCCTTCCAACCCCCCTTAGCCAATGCACAATTCCACTGGGTTTTACACAGATCATTGGTCAAGACCGAATTCCATATTATTTTTTTTCTTTTTTAAACCCTTAACTTCTGTGTATTGGCTCCTAGGTGGAAGAGTGGTAAGGGTGGGCCATGGGGGTCAAGTGACTTGCCCAGGGTCACACAGCTGGGAAGTGGCTGAGGCCGGGTTTGAACCCAGGACCTCCCGTCTCTAGGCCTGACTCTCAATCCACTGAGCTACCCAGCTGCCCCTGAATTCCATATTATTGATAGTTGGACTAGAGTTATCGTTTAGTGTCTACCTCCCCAGTAATATCCCCATCAGCCCATGCATTCAGTGGTTACAGATTTTTTTTTTTTTAATTTTAAACCCTTAACTTCTGTGTATTGATTTATAGGTGGAAGATTGGTAAGGATAGGCAATGGGGGTCAAGTGACTTGCCCAGGGTCACCCAGCTGGGAAGTGTCTGAGGCCGGATTTGAACCCAGGACCTCCCGTCTCTAGGCCTGGCTCTCCATCCACTGAGCTACCCAGCTGCCCCCTGGTTACAGATTTTTTAAACCTATTTACAGCTATAAAAGATATAATGTTCCATTCTCCTTTTTATTACATAATTTAAAAGTATTTACATCATTTGCCTTTTGGAATTTACTGTGGTGTAAGATAAATGCTGATCCTGGCCTATTTTTGCCAGACTTATATCCCAGGTGGTTTATTTTTTTCAGTTATTGTCAAATAAAAAATCCCTTCCCAAGTTGGTTGTGTTCTTGGTTTCCTGAACCCAAGACTTCTGTTGTGCACGTGTTTCTCCGCCTTGATTACGTGTCTATCCCTCCAGTACCAGGTAGTTTTGCTCATTGCTGCTTTGTTGCGGAGTTGGCAGTTGGGTCTCTTGGCTATTTTTTCCATTATGTTCTTTGGTATTCTTGACCTTTCCCCTTTGCATGGGGCTCCATCCACAGCAGTGGCTTAGTGTTTGCTGAAGTGCAATAGGACTGACTGATGTCTTCACGACAAACACAAATGCAGTGCGTGCATCCTTCCTCCCTCTTCCTAGGGGAAAGCTCCAATGTCAGCACGTTTAATAGGGCAGCCAGAAGGACGTAGTGGGTCCCTTGGCACCCCAAGGACTCTGCTTTTATGCTGATGGAGCCATTTCTGGCTTAAAGCTTCTCTTCAGCCGTCCCACCCAAGGCCGGCAGCAGCCCCATATTCCTCAGAGCGGGGGGCCAGAGGCAGTCTGGGACGGGAGAGGGGCCGCCCTAAGCCTCATCACTGACTTCATCTGACGTCTGATGTATTGGTTCCAAATGGACGGGTTTCTTTCCTTCCACAGGCGGTGAATAGGCCTGCGCTGAATCCTAGCTGGGGTTGGTGGCCCCGAAATGCCACGAGTGAGCAGGCCGAGCGGGAGGCAGGCGGCAGGCCGCTCCGAGGCCCTCTTCGCCCTCAGCTAAGTGCTGATGATTCTCCAGTCTGTGTACTCAGCCCTCGTGTCTCTCTGGACCTGCCTCAGCCCTGCATTTCCAGCTGCCCCAAAGGACTTTGGGACTGGGCTCTGGCGGACATCTTAAACTCAGGATGTTCAAAACCGAACTCGCCATCTTTCTCCCTCAGCATTCCTGTCTTCACACTTTCCCGTCACTCCTGCGTATCCCGGTCTGCCCAGTCAAAGAGCGAGTTATGGCCCCAATGGCTGGGGATAATCTCTGGGTTGATCAAAACTAGGTTCCTCAGGGTAGCTGGGCGGCTCAGTGGATGGAGAGCCAGGCTCAGAGATGGGAGGTCCTGGGTTCAAATCTGACCTCGGACACTTCCCGGCTGTGTGACCCTGAGGAAGACACAACTCGCATTGCCCAGCTCTTACCGCTCTACCGTCTTGGAGCCGATATACAGCACTGATTCCAAGACAGAAGTTAAGGGTTTAAAGAACAACACGAAGATGGCTTACCGTCCTCATTTGCTTCCGTATGTCATGTGCCTGCTATGTTCCACTGGTCAGCTTCTCTGTTTCCTGACCAATAGCAAATGGTTGCGATGACGACGACTTTGTAGTATAGGTCCGCTTCCTTCTCTCTTTTCATTAGCTTCTCTGAGAGTCTTCTGTTTCTCCAGATGATTTTGTTGTTATTTTTCTAGCTCTATATGGTAATGTCTTAGTAGTTTGGCATAGCTTCAAATAAGTAAGATCATTTATAGAGCATTGCTATTTTTTTTTTTTAAAACTCTCACCTTCCATCTTGGAGTCAATACTGTGTATGGGCTCCAAGGCAGAAGAGTGGGAAGGGTGGGCCATGGAGGTCAAGTGACTTGCCCAGGGTCACACAGCTGGGAGGTGTCTGAGGCCAGATTTGAACCCAGGACCTCCCATCTCTGAGACTGAGTCTCCACCCACTGAGCCACCCAGCTGCCCCCCATTGTTATTTGTTTTTATATTAGCTTGGCCTACTTCTGAGCAATGAATCTCCCTTCATTTATTTAGATCCATCTATTTTTGTATAGAGAGTGTTTTATAATTGTGTTAATATAGTTTCTGGGTATGACTTGGCAGATAGGCTCCCAAGTATTTTTTAAAACCCCTGCTTTCTGTCTTAGACTCAATACTAAATGTGAATTCCAAGGCAAGGCAGAAGAACAGTAAGGGTGAAATAACTGGAGTGACATGACTTGCCTAGGGTCACTCAGCTAGGAGGTGTCTCCGGTCAGATTTGATCCCAGGATCTTTGCCTTCAGGCCTGACTCTCCACGGACCTACCTAACTATCCCATCCCAAGTATTTTATGCTTTCTATAGATACTTTTAAACTGGATTTATGTCTTTTTTTGCTACATTTTATTGGTAATAAACAGAAGTGCTTTGATATATATGAGTTTATTTTTATATCCTGAAACTTTGTTGATGTTGTTAATTCAGATAATTTCTTAGTTGTCTTTCTGGGATTCTTTAAGTATTTTAAGTAAACCGTTATATCATTAACAAAAAGTGATAATTCTATTTTCCTTTTCACTTGTGCTTATTTTTCTTTTATAATTGCTATAGCTAGCATTTCAAGTATAATATTATGACCATTACTTGGTCATAATGGACATCTTGGATTTATTCCTGATCATATTAGAAAGACCTCTAGCTAATCCTCTCTTATATATAATGTTGGTTTTTAGTTTTAAAGAGATACTAGTTATCACTTTAAGGAAAGTTCTGCTTATTCCTATGTTTGCGTGTTTTTGTTTTCCTTTTTTAACGGGAACAAGTAGTGTATCTTGTCAAGGTTTTTTATGCATATAGTAATATCATCAAAGGATTTTTGTTGTCTCTCTTATTAATTTGGCCATTTTTGTTTAGTTTTCCTAATATTGAACTAGTCCTTTATTCTTGGTATAAACCTAGCCTGGTCATAATGTATAATCTTTGTAGAATATTGCTATAGTCTCCTTGCTAATATTTCACTTAAAACTTAACAAAAATAATAGTAATTAGGCATATTGGTCTATAGTTTTGTTTTTCCATTTTGATTCTTTCATATTTATGTCAAATAAGATTTATCTGGGTCCTAGAGGGATAAATTAAAAACTTTCTCCCCTTTACCCCCAGTTATAGTTTTATTTTGTCTTCTTATATATATATATAACTTTTCCTTTAAGAATTAAGGTGCCATGTCATTTGATGCATATATATTCAATATTGATATCCATTGTCTATCATATTTTTTGCAAAATATAATTTCCTTGATGATCTCTTTTAATTAAGTCTACTTTTTCTATTACATTGTCTGAAATCATAATTGCTATCCCTGCCCTTTTTACTTCAGCTGAAGCGTAATAGATTCTGCTCTAGTCCCTTATTTTAACTCTCTATATCTTTCCATTTCAAGTTTCTTGAAAATAGCACATTATTGGATTCTTGTTTCTAATTCATTCTGTTATCTTCTTCCATTTTATGAGTGAGTTTATCCCATTTACCCTCACAATTATGATTACTAATTGTGTATTTCCCTACATCCTATTCTCCTATACTTTTCCTCAACTCTTTTTTAAGATTTTTGTTTCTGAGGAATTATTCAATTTCCTTTCCCTTTTATTTTCCTCTCCTCTCTTCCCTGTACTGTCTCCCTCATTTTCCTACTGAGTAAGATGTATTTCTATGCTCAGATGTGTGTTTACATATGTATTCTTCCCTCCCTTAACTAGTTCAGATAAGAATGAGGTTCAGTTGTTATCTACTTACCCACATTCCCTCCCTCTTGTTGTATGAACTCACCCTGAACACAACACTTAGGTGAGACAATTTTCTCTTTTCTCCCTTTTCCCTTCCCCCTAGTTTATCCCACTTGTTCTGTTCTTCTAAAATCATCAAAACATAATAGAGTTACTCTCTGTGGCCGGGATAATAATAGAGTTCTGAGGGGCTACATGTATCATCTCTCCAAATAAGCATTTAAACAGTTTAATTTTGTTGAGTTTCTTATGATTGCTCATTCATGTTTATCTTTTAAAAAATTATTTCCTGATTACATGTAATAACAATTTTCAACATATATTTCCCAAAAATCATGAGATTCAAATTATCTTCCTTCTTCCCTTCCCTTCTCTTTCCCCTAATGGAGATGGCAAGCAAATCTGGATGATACATATATGATCATGCAAACATATTTTATCTTTTTATGTTGCTTTTGATCACTGTGTTTTCACTTCAAAGTTTCTATCTTTTCATCAGGAATGCTTGAAAACCCTCTATTTCATTAAAAATCTATTCCCACTCTGTGGAATTATATTGTTTCACTGAGTTAGTCTTTCTTGATTGCAAATCTACATCTTTTGTCTTCTGGATGTAAAAAGGAATTCTTTCTGCCTTTTTTAATTTAACAGGGGACCTGGAGGTCCTCTTACCATAGAGATGTGTAGGGATTAACCAGCCCACAGTGACAAGAAGTAGAAACCATAAAGACAGGAAGTGAGGTAGAAAAAGGTTATAAAAGGTTGTCAGTTGTTGACAGGGCTGTCAGTTGCAGGGAAGTTGGCTGCTGGGAGTGTATTGCGTTGGCTTTCAATTGCTGAAATATAAAAGGCTGACCTGAGCTTACTGAGAGGGCTTTTTGGCTTTGGGGTTTTGAGCTTTTTTGTTTGGGCTCTTGAGTTTTTTTTTCTTCTGGAACTTTTTGGAAAGTGGCTGGTCATCTTTGATAGACCTAATTGGGGTTGGATTAAACACTGACTGGGTTGGTTTTGATTGAGTTGGGTTGGGTTGGAACTTTGTGGGGTGTTTTTTAGTTATAGGTACATATAGGCAGTTTCAGGTAGTAATTATAGGTAGTTATAGGATAACTAGTATAGACATTAGGACATTTTCTTTCTCCACCTCTTTCCTATATTTCTCTCCTTTACTATATTCTTTTACTATCTCTATTTTAATTAAACTAAGTTGTTAAATTACTGAAAGCTGCTCTCTTATTTTGTCAAAACTCCTAATTTAACCCTTACATGGAATATGCTCCAGGTCCTCTATTCCTTGAAAGTGGTACCTGCTAAATCTCGTGTGATACTGCCTTGTGACTCCTTGGTACTGAATTACTTGTTTGCAGTGTTTTTTCTTTGATGTTTGAGCTCTGAGTTTCAGCTCTAATATTCCTGGTAGTATTTTGGAAATTTATTTCAGGAGATAACCAACAGAGCCTTTCAATTTCCACTTTTCTCTCTGGTTCTAAAATATCTAGACAATTTTATGATTTTTAAAAAAAAAAATTTTTTTTAAACCCTCACCTTCCATCTTGGAGTCAATACTGTGTATTGGCTCCAAGGCAGAAGAGTGGTAAGGGTAGGCGATGGGGGTCAAGTGACTTGCCTAGGGTCACACAGCTGGGAAGTGTCTGAGGCCAGATTTGAACCTAGGACCTCCCGTCTCTAGGTCTGGCTCTCAATCCACTGAGTTACCCAGCTGCCCCCACAATTTTATGATTTCTTGAAATATGATATCTAGGCTCTTTTTTGGGGCCAAGGCTTTCAAGGGAGTTCAATGATTCTTAAATTTCTTTCCCTGACCAATTTCTAGGTTAGTTTTTTTTTTTCCTCTATGAAATACTTCATATCTATTTTTTTTCCTCTGGACTTTGAATATTTCCTTATGTCACATGGAATCATTAGCTTCTGTTTTATTGATTCTAATTTTCTGGGAGTTCTTTTTTTTTGAGTAAAATTTTATACTTCTTTCAACTTTAATTCTCTTTTCATATCTTCTATTGCCCTCATTTCTTTTCTCTCCCTTTTCTCCACTCATTTTTTTTTCTTTACTCTTAAAAAAAACCCCTTACCTTCTATGTTAGAATTGATACTAAATATTGGTTCCAAAGTATAACCCAGTGGAATTACTTGTCAACTGTGGGGGTTGGAAAGAGGGGAGGGAGACAATATGAATCATGTAACCATGGAATGAAAAATAAATATTGATTCTAAGGCAGAAGAGAGGTAAAGGCTAGGCAACTGGAGTGAAATGACTTGCCCACCCCAGAACACAGAGCTAGGGAGTAAATGAGGCCACATATGAATCTAAGACCTCCCATCTTGAGGCCTGGCTCTTTATCCCCTTAGCTGCCTAGCTGCCTGTCATTTTTTTTTTTTAACTTTACTTTCTGTCTTAGAATCAATATGTGTGTTGGTTCTACGGTAGAAGAGCAGTAAGTGTTAGGCAATGGGAGTAAAGTGACTTGCTTAGGGTCACACAGCTAGGAAGTATTTAAGGTCAAATTTGAACCCAGGACTTCCTGTCTCCAGGTCTGGCTCTTAATCCTTTGAGCTACCCAGCTGCCTCTCATCTGTTTTTTTTTTAATAATTTTTGTTGTTGTTCAGTCACATCCAATTCTTTGTGATCCTATTTGAGGTTTTCTTGGCAAAGGTCCTAAAGTGGTTTGTCATTTCCTTCTTCAGTTTATTTTATAGATGAAAAAACTGAGGCAAATAAGGTGAAGTGGCATAGCTAGTTACACAGCAAGTGTCTGGGACTGGATTTGAACTCAGGTTTTCCTCATTCCAGGCTCAGCACTCTATTCACTTCACCACTTAGCTGCCCTAAATGAATTTTTAGCTTTTTCTTTCAAAAGAACAACAGCAATAACAACAAAGACAACCTCTTGCAGAAATTCTGGTTACATTTGTGTCTCAGCTATATTTTTCTTTGAGGCTTTGCTTTTAAGATATTTTTGAGTCATTCTCTTTCTGGGTTTGTCTTGAGCTTCCTTGTTACCATAACAACATGGTGGGATTCTTTTGTCGTTTGTTTGTCTGATCATTGTTCCAGCCTATTTATCAAGTTTGAGCTTTATGTTAGTAATGGAGTCTACATACTTCTGGGGGGGAATGACTAACCTGATCTCCTTTGACATATTTTCGCAGCTCATACTGGGGGCTTGCAAGCTTTCTGTTTCTCTAAAGTAATGTGATTGGGGCCTGCTTATTGCCCTCCTGGTCTGAGGTTCCTCACCCACGTTCGTGTCTCTTGGTTTCTCCTTGGAGTTAGGAGTTTCAGTATGTAAGAATTTAATTTAGAGTTTTGACTAAAATATGAGAATTCAAAGGCAATATTGTGGTTGCCGATTAAAAAAGATTATAGCTCAAGTAAAAATGACTTTTAATAGCTTTTATTTACAAAGAGGTGGAAAGAGTGAAAGTAGAGAAATGTAAAAGAGTAGAGAAAATGTTTAGCCTATCACACTAAATGTTGCTCCCATGTCTGGCTCAGCCTCAGCAGGGCTCATTAACCCTCAGCAGAGGACCCGGGGGTATCTTATGTAAAGGTTCCAGCAACACAGCCTCCTCCAGGAGAAGGAGGCCTCTACTGAACTAATCTCTCCAGAAGCCAGGAAAGGAAGGCCAGCTACTCACTCACCCAAAACAAAGCCCAAAGGAGAAAATCCAGGAGCTTCAAGAAGCAGTCCAAGAGCCAAGGTCCCAAGTTGAAGCCGATATCCAGGTCCAAAGCCACCTCCAAGAGTCAAGTCAACAGCCGAAACTCCAAGCCAAACATTCGAGCTGAACCCTGGAAGTTCAGGACTTTTTATAGTCCCTTTTCCACATCATTTCCTGTCCCTTCCTCCACTTTATGGGAACCAATTGAAGTCTTTAAATTTGCCTAGCACTGCCCAGGGGCAGAGAGTTGTCTCTGGGGTTGTCACCCACTTTAGTAAATGGCTTGGGAACTCCCTTACTTAGTGTTAAGTAGGGGTGTTTAAGTTTTTGGTGATTAATTTAAAAATTGCTGATTGATAGACAAAGAAAGTTTGATTCACTCTTCACAAGTATACAGCTGTTTGCCTTAGTTACTAGTAGAGTCCTGGGAGACCCTGCAGGTAGGAATGACTGAACTTCAGGCTCTCCTTTGATCAGGGACTCTTGTTTTGATTATTCTACTGCTTCTATTCTGGGCAAGAGGCTAAGATTGAAACCCCACTTTGCTCTTGGGATTAAAGCCATACAACTACAGTTTGTTTCTGAATTTATTCGTTGCCTAGTATACAGGGTTTGCTAGTGATTGCTACCCTCTATCACCCTTACTTGCAGATCCTTGCCATCTCAGTCTCATTAGAGAAGTGGGCAGTAGGTGCTCAGTCTGCTAGATGGCACCTCTTCCTGTACCCCGAGCTAGGTCAGGGGTCCCCTGGGATTTCTTCCTGACCAATTGCCCTACTGTCTAGTTGTGGCTCTTGGTCCCTGGATGCTGGCCAGATTCTCTTTCCAATGACTGTCTTTGTAACCTGTCCTAGACTGGAAAAATGACCCGTTATGATTTTTTCTTGGCTTTTCCAATAAAAATTTGGTCTGCTGCTTTTTCTATACCTTTTTGGTAAAGGACTAATGGGAGAGGTAGGTTGTACTTCTTCCTATTACTCTACCATTATGTAAGAATTAAAAATTTATGAGACTGGCTGTAGATTAATAATTTTATTAAATATAAATAATTAGGAGGAAGTAGGTAGTATTATATAGGTAGTATAATAGTTAGTAGAAATAAGTAGGAGGAGGAAGACAGAAAAATAGAAGTATTTAGCTTCTAATCTGTGGCCACCATTTTGGACCCCCTACCACACCAACACTGAGGAGAGCAGTCACCAGGGAATCAGGGAGTCCTGAGCCCCTCAGCTCCCATCCTGCCTCAATTTATCCAGCCTAATCTCCACCTACAAACATGTGACATCCCAGTAACCAATCATGGTTTTCTAATTTGCGTGGGCCACCTAGGGGGACATTCCAGGGGGCAGTCTAGGGAGTGTTACAGGGAAGATCATCCTGCCCTCCTGGTTTCGGGATATTCTTGACTCCATTGCTCCTTTTTCCAGTGGCTGGTCTATATCTCAGTGGTATCTGGCCTCCAGGTAAAGGGAGATGATGTCTGGACAATGACACAGGAGAGAGAGAAATTTACTTCAGACAATTTTGAAGTCACCTCTGTCTTCAAATATATGAAAGGTCATTGTGTGAAGAAGGGATTAGGTTTGTTCTGTTTGGAACAAGCCAGTTGATAAACTGGTCAAAGGATATGAATAGGCAATTTTCAGAAGAGGAAATCCAAGCTATTAATTTCCATTTGAAAAAATCACTAATAGAAAAATACAACTTAAAGCAATTCTGAATTATCACACCATGCTCATCAGATTAACCAAGTTGACAAAAAAAAAAAAATTGAGAGGCAAATTTGGACTTGTTGCCCAGAAAAAAACTAACAATGAGAGCTGTCCCAGCATGCACTGGGTGGCTGCAAGGTCATAGTTCCTCTTTTCTGGGAGCTATTCAAGCAGTCGATTCATTTGCTATTTTTTGGGAGTGAAACCTTTAATGAAAGGCTAGACAAGATGGCTGCTATGTTTCCTTCCCACTCTCAAATTCTGTTATTTTCTAGCAGCAAAACCAATCAACATTTTGCCTATATTTGACTTTATTTGTCATTTTTGCCATTTTTTCTGGTTATGAGGTAAAACATCAGGGCTGTTGTGCTTTCTGTAACTCCTTTATTAGTGATCTGACATGATGCTAATTTGAACTTTATTGGAGACTTATATTATGTGTTTTGTAGCTATTTAACCACACCAGTAGAATCTTGGTATTAAAAGGCAAAACCATTGGTTGTTTTTTTTAAATAAAACTTTACATCATGATAGTATCCACCTTTCCTCTCTCAGAGAGCCATCCCATAGGACAAATAGTATTTTTAGGAGAGGGGAAAAAGTAAGCCCAATTGAAAAAGACCCCAAACCTGTACACTGTGGTCCTTCCCCCTCCACCAAGGGCTGGATTGTGGCTGCCTTCTCATCTCTTCACTCAAGTTCTGCTTGGTCTTTTTTTTTTTTGTATGTGGTTGTTCTTACCACTGACATGGTTGTCATTCTTGTGGACAGTGTTTCCTTGGCCCCCATATCCATTCAGATAGATCTGTCCATGCCTCTCTGGACCCATCACATCTTTTCTTTACAGCACAGTAGTATTTTATTACATTGCAGACGATACTTTGTCAAGTCATTCCCCAGTCAATGAGCATCTATTTGTTTCCAGTTCTTAGCTATTGGTAAGTACCATTATCAATATTGTGGAGTCCATAGGGACTTTTTTCTTCTCAATGGCTTGCTTTGGAGTAGAAGTCCAGGAATGGTGTCTCTGGACCAAAGGGTATGTGAAGCCATAATTTCACAGTGGACAAGGATAGGCTTTCAGGGCTGAACACAGGAGTCTGTATAGTTTTGTGGGCATGATGGAGAGTCCACTGGTGAGGCTGAGGCAGTGAGCTCTGTGTGTGTGTAAATTTTGAGACTCTGAGCCCGATGGTGCCCACTTGGAAGTGTGGCATTTCCTCAGTGACATCCATCTAAATATGGCAGTATGAATGGAGGTGTTCTGTGGGGGAAGGAGATTGCACCCGTTTCCACTCACCCACCCCACAGGGCTTTTTTCCCAGTGGGTATCCCTTCACCAAGACCGGTAACCAGAAAGAGAGAGGCAGAGAGGGGAGAGAAGAGAGAGAGACACACAGAAGGAAGGGAGAAGAAATGGAGAAAAGGCCAGACAAGAGACAGAAAGGCGAGAGAGACAAGAGACAAGAGACAGAAGGGAGAGGAGAGATAGAGAGAGAGAGAAGGGAGAAGAGAGAAGAGACACGAGATAGAGGAGAGAAAAGACAGAGACAGAGAAGAAACGAGAGGAGGCAGAGGAGATAAGAGCCGGGAGAGAGGAAGACACAGATTTGGGCTGATGGACTTAGCCCAGGAAGGGGTCGTAGAAATCCTTCATCTGGGCGGCATGACAGATGAGCAAACTGAAGTGTTGAGTCCTCAGCTGGGGGATCTTCCAGCCAGCTAGCCCCAGCACCACGTGGTCAGACCGCCTTGGCCCTCCCCCCTCCCCGCCCACAGCAAGCGGGGAGGGGCCTGGGAGGGAGCCTGGGATAATAGATAGAAAGGCGGCTGGGAGAGCCCGGGCCTCGGCCTTCAGGCACCGCCCCTGCGCTTCCAGGCTCCGCCCCATCCCTAGCGCGCGCTCACGGTCACCCCGCCCCGCGCCGCGCTCCCGTCCCGCCCCCGCCGCCGCCGCGGGCGCGCGCGTGTCAGGCGCCTCTGCAGCCGCCATTTTGGAGTGAGTCGGCCTGAGCCCCGAGCCCGCGGGAGCCGGCGAGGCCTGCGGCGGCAGGGGCGGGGGCGGGGAGACGCGGAGCGCCTGGAGCGCTCGGAGCCCGGCGCTGAGGCCGAGGCGCAGGTAAGAGAGGGCGGGGAGGAGGGGCGGGGAGAAAGCCGGGTCCCCTCACCCCCCCTATCCCCGGCGGCCTCCCTGGCCGGGCCCGGGC